>NW_028141344.1:0-73727 GCF_030444845.1 Prenolepis imparis | reverse complement strand
ATCGTAGAAGAATGAAAGTACTCACTGTTGGCTGTATATTATTTGGTGAGCGGGTTGGCAGCTATAGGTTGATCCTCAGGATCGATGGTTCCTTCGAGTGGTGTGGGCGAAGGTGTAGGTTGACTGGTAGCTGGTTGTTGAGCCCCGATGGTCACAATGTATGTTTAATGCGAGGATCCAGAAGTGTGTAACTGTCACGACGTAGGCGGAATTAATAGAGCGTTCTTGGAAGATTCGCTGCTTTTATATTATTCGTCTGCCCTTCCTATAGGGCAAAGGGCGTCCTCTTTTCTTGTGACTCATAGTCATACGTTCGGTGTTTAATCCCCTTTGCGCAACGTATTGCTTCCTTGTATGAAGAGTTCTTTCCTAATTCCGATCTTTGGTCTACTGATAGCGTGTGTCGATCGTGATATTTCAACATTACCTATGACTTATTGATCAAAGTGTAGGTTTCGTAATCTCACCGATCGAGTTGTTTCACAATCACTGTCTTTCTCCGTTTAATTCTTATAACTAATTTCGGTCTTATAATTAATATGTTCGCGGAACGCGAATCTGCGTAAATCGGGGAGGAGAAAAGAATCGTGCAGTCCACAGGACGTAACACCCCCCGTCTTAGACAAATGTTGGGGGTGTAACACAACATTTGCAAAAAGGAAATAAAAAATTTTCGATTCTTTTCTTCCCGCGATTTACGAATATCGGTAGAAAGAACCACATTTAACCTGTTGGTTAATTGTGCTTCCTTTAGTTAACATGTATCTCCTTTTTTTTGAAAAGGAGGAAAGAAAAAGGCGACCACCAAAACCCCTTCCTTATTCTTCCGTTCTTTTCTTACATTTTTTTTTTTATTATATTACTGGCAAGGTGCGCGTGGAATCTTTTTCCTTTTATTGTTCTTCTCTCCCTCTGGGAAACACAGCTTGGCCCCATCCGTCTACCAGGTGTTCGTAGTTGACGTATAGAAATTCTTCTATACATTCGATACATTCTTCTGCAGGTTTTATTAGTACGATTATTATTTCGCACTTAGTGCAGTTTGTTTGGTTGTCTGCTGAGTCCTTATGGACTAGATTGTGGGGTGGTAGTGTCATATACTCCTCCTTGGTTGGTATTTTATTATAACATTCTTGGCAGATTTTAGAGTGGTCTTCAGTATTTTGATAGATGTTCCCCCGTGCTTGTATGACACATCGGATTTCCATCAATTTTAAATAAGTTTCAGGGTGATCTTGTGGTCTCACGCCGTCGATGGGTCCTTGCCGTATTTCTTCTGTTATTTCAGGAGTCCATTGGAGTTGATGATATATTGGCATTGTTATACTGGAACTGACGATCAGGTAGTTTTTCTATAGAATGGAAAATGATTCCACGTTCACGATTACGAAGAATATTAAACTAAAATATTGGTGTATACGTGTTGGTTATAGATATATATATGTATATAGGTAAATTCCTTCTCTCTTACTACTGAAGTTACAAAATATAACTTATTTTAATCTAGAGATAAAAAGACAATATTTTATGTATTTGAGACTATATAAAAAATTTTTTATATATATATATGTATAAAGAGAAGGTATTTAACGAAATATAATATATGAATAGTAATATAGAGTATACGAGGTTATAAAGAAAATACAATAGTTTAATTTAAGATTACGGATGAATATATTTGCGTATATATATGCGTATATATATATGTTTTTATTTATACGGCGGGTTCGACGTCGGCTGTGATTTTTGTGTGCAGCTCTGCATGTCCTAGTTTGACAAGCACGTCTCTAACGTTGTATGCTCTGTTGAATTCGCTGTCGGTTTTCATATGTAGTTTTACGAGTGCCGCTCCTTGTCTCAAGGGATGTATGATGTTAATCCATCCTTGTTGTTTTTCTAGAAGGAGTTGACATAAGTGGCGTGTCCTCCTGGGCCAAGTGGTTTTGTTGGTGGGGGCCTTGGTATAGGCTAACCCGCAGATAATGGCCTGCCATGGCAATTCTTTGAATCTATCTTCTAGGATGTAGACATCGTTCGCGTGGTACCAGGTTGTCCTGCCCCAGTCGCCTAGTACTACCTGGACCATCCAGGTAGTTTTGTTGATGCTTCTGATGAAGCCGCGTTTCCACGTTTCTTTTTCTTTGATTGCGACCTCCATTTCTGCTTTCAGGTTTTCGGGTAAAATATATAACGATTTTGCTCTCCTGTCCATTCGAAACTTGAGCTCCTCTTCCATCTCTTGGAGGTTTGCTTCGCCGTTTTTTAATTGTGCCCAGAAGAGGAGTGGTGAATCCGCTCTCAGTATTGTCACTTCTAGGCGGCTGCGAGTCAGGAACTCCGTTTCGATGTACTGGATCTCCATTTCTGTAGTAGATATTATATTTAATATGTTAAAGTGGTAATGAAATTGTTGTCTATGTATAGAGAAATCCGGCGGTATGCCTTATGATTTTAAATATATAATTGATAGTAAGAGTGGATTATATTATGTTGTAATTTTATAGGATATATATATATATTTATTTATATGGATGGATTAATATTAGCATCGGCTTGAGCGCTGATTTTTGCGAGTCCCATTTGAATCAGTGTGTCCCGGACGTTGTATACAGAATTGGGAAAGATGTTGTTTCTTGATTGTATTTCTAATTTTACGAAGGCCACTCCATCCCGTGGGGGGTTAATTATGTTTATCCATCCTTTATTGCCTTCGAGCATTGTCTGACATATTTTTCGAGTTAGTATTGGCCATGTTTTGGTTTCTTCGACGGGTTCTGTGTGTGCTAATCCACAGAGAAGCGCTTGCCAAGTCAATTCTTTGAATCTGTCCTCGAGTATGAATACGTCGCACATGCGTCGCTGTACGAGTCGTCCCCAATCTCCTAGGATGACTTTAATTGTTAGGGTATCTTCGTTTATTGTTTTAATAAATCCTCGTTTCCAACTGTCGCCTTCTTTAATTGCGACGTCTAGGTTTATTTGCATGGCATTCGGCCATAAATGGAGGTATGAGGATTTTCTGTCCATTCTGAATTTTAATTCTTCTTCTAAGTCCTCTAGGTCCTTTGCGCTGTTTTGGAGTTGTATCCAAAAGAGGTGTGGTGACTTTACTTTTATTACAGTCGCTTCTAGGCGGTTGCGTGTGAGGAGATCGGTTCTTAAAAATTGAATATCCATTTTTCTCTGTAGAAAAGAAAAATTTTAATTATATTAACGTTGGTTTTTCCAACAGTTGTACGGTGTTGATTGTTATTATTTTTTTTATTTTTTTTTTTTTTTTATAAAGCTGATAAGATGTAAGGTATTAGTGGTTCAATATTTGGTTTCCTTGAGTTCGAAGGAGTAAGTGTTATCTTCTCTTCTGGGGAGGAGGGGATAGACTGTTGTCGTTGTATTATCTTCACCATTATGGAGTTCAAGCGTTTCACTGTCTGGGGCGGTTGGTTTCGATTTCATTGGTCGTCTCATTTTTAAGTGCAATAATAGGTTGGTCAGGGAGTCCCATAGGGCCCCTATCAGGTATAAGGACCACCCATATACGGTGTGTAGGGCGTAGCCATGGACTATGGTATCTAATATTAATTTCGCGACCCTAATGGCCATGTATATTCCTAACAGTCCCGCGCTGAAATTTCCAAAAATTAAAAATTTACTCCAGAATTTTTGCCAAGCGGATATTGCTATTTTTTCTATGGTTTTTGCGTCTAATAAGTTGGAAATCGACCCTTCTTCTAGAGAGATTGTTCTGCCCATTATTCCTCTTGCCAAAGAGTTAAGAACTGCAGGTCGTTCAGCTGGGAACATTATATGGTCTCTTAGGTCCTTTAAGTCCGTTTCTGAATATATGCCGCTAGTAGCCAATGATCCTGGGCTGATGTATTTCCATACTGGTTTGGTTAAAGGTTTCATGATAATGGGCGGTATGGTATCCACCGGTCTCGGCATAAATTTATACCAGGAATCTCCCAACTGATACATGGCGGGTGCTAACGTATTACACGTAGTTTGTGTACCTTGTCGTAATAATATGTGAGTTTGTGGTGTTAAATAATATGTTCGATTTTCCCGGAGTACGGGTAATTGATTGAAACAACGGTCTGTTTGGGCGAGTGTAACTTCGACAGGTACGCATTTTACTATGTGTATTACTTCGCCGGCTTGTAGGGCCATATAATCGGGACCTTTCATCAAGTGATACGCGAAGATATCAGGAGATTGTGTGGCTATGGCTAAGGCGTTTTGTAGCATGCGTTGCTCCAGGTTACATTGTTGAAGTAAAATATCATGATAAAGTTGATTGATTTGTGTACGGATGTGCTTCTCTACGTAGACGAACTTCGAATTCATATACGTAAAGATATCAAGGTTTGAGATGCGTGATTGTTTTTTAAAGATGACGGTTCCGAGTACTGTTTCGAAAATCATTAGTTTAGGATGTTCTGTTCGTACGAGAGAGTATCCGCAAACTTCTTGCTTTCCTTTGCTGGTAAGAGCGAATATCGCTTCTTGTGTGGTGAGAGAATAAACCGTTTGATGTTGTTCGTTGTCGACTATTTTATGAGCGTATCCCTCATATAATATGCCGTAGTTATTGAACTTGCAAGGACCTACGGGTATAGTTTCCCAGTAGGTATCTCCTCCTTCAACGTCCACGCAATGTGTTGAACTGAATTCGCACGTGACGCCTGATCTAAGTTGTACTCTGTTGGTATTTATTCGTACGTCGGCGGTATAATCTTGTAATGTAATTGTTACAGTTCCTATTACGACAACTTCTGCCCATGTTCCGTAGGGGTCGGAGTACGCTCCTCCATAACATGAGCCGTCGTTGTCAACGTGACCGGCCAAGGTTATTGGACGTGCCGTTGTTGAATTTGATTTTATTCCCGTTATATATGTGGTTCCCATTCGATAGTCTCCTTGATTATGCATTCGTTTACAGGTTTCGCGGTTTATTTCCTCTATGTATGAGTATTTCCCGTTAAGTACATCCAAGGTGTGAGAAAACATTCCGCACTTTTTGATTAGTCTATCAATTTCGATTTTACATTGTACGACTTGAACGGCTTCGAATTCATTGATCTGCAATAGTTGTACGTAAATTTGAGTTGAATTTATTTTCCTCTGAGGTATATCGCATTCTTCGGTATTTAGCAAGGATAACGTTGTCAGATTAGCAGATGATGAACCGCAGTCGTATCCTATTATTCCAATAGTGTGAGGTAAATATTGCAATAGAATAATTAATAGTGCGGTTAATCTCCTGAGTCGAGGGTCCATCTGAAAGTTGGTTATTTATTATTAGATATTGGTTTGATGTGCGATATTCGTAAACGGTTAGGATGTACTATGCGGCTGTTTTTCTTTATTTTGATTTTTACATTATTTTTATTTAATATCTCTAAAATTTCATGAGATCCGGTATACTGGTCTCCGAATTTACCTGGTTTCGGTCCTTTTAACAAGAATACCTGATCTCCGGGTTTAAAGGTCTGAGGGTTTAATTTTTTGTCGTAATATTTTTTTGATTTGACTTTTGCTGTTACTACGTTTTCGCGAGCATTACGTTGAATCGTGTGAAGTTGTGTGACAAGATTTATTAAATAGTCTTCATAATTTGCTAATTTATCTTCAGGTGGAAGAAGTTCATTTGACGGAACTCGTGCTATTTTTCCGAAAACTAGTTCGTACGGAGTGTGGTTTGTGGCTTCGTGTACGCTAGTATTATAATTGAACATAGCTAATCCGATCCATCTGTCCCATTGTTTTTGCTCGTTTGCGTATTGTTTTAAGTATTCGCTGAGTGCGTGATGTGATCTCTCCAATGATCCGTTTGATTGAGGATGAAAAGCTGTTGTGCGAAATTTTCGTATTTTGAATAATTTGGCAATTTTCTTCATTAAATCGCTAATAAAATTTCTTCCTTGATCTGTAAGTATAGCTTTCGGCGCTCCGAGCACGCAAATAAAACGGTCTACAAAGGCTTCCGCAATAGTTTCTGAGGTTTGGTCAGGTAGCGGTATCCCCATACAATATTTTGTTAGCTGATCTTGTAGTGTTAAGATATATTCGTTGCCTCTTTCGGTCTTAGGTAGTGGGCCTACGATATCCATAGCTACTTTATCAAGCGAAGTGCCAGGCGTGTCTGTGATTATCATTGGTTGTTTTGTTTTAACTCGAACGAGTTTTTTCAGTTGACATTGTAAACATTGTTGTATGTGTTTTTGAACGTCTGATTTCAAATTTTCCCAATAATAATTGTGTTTAATTCTATTATATGTTTTGGTTACTCCGCGGTGTCCTCCTGTTGGTGAGCAATGCATTTCGTCGATTATGACAGAACGCAAATCCTTCGGTGGATATTTAATTTGTCCATTGCAAATAATTATTTTCGTAGTTGAGTTAATAAATATCAATTGTAGTTGTACCTTGATATTGTTCCAGGGAACGTTATTAATGAAATCGGTTTTTGCAATGCTAATTGTTTCTAATTTTAAATTTTTGATAACGTTATTTAAATCTTTCAAGGTTTTTAAGATGTGATCTAGAGTTGCCGTAGGGCCTACTCGTTGTTCATCGTTAACAGGTAGCGCGATATGATAGTAGTGTTTGTATTTTATGGCCTTGGCTTCGCCCAAGGTAAGAGATCCTAAATTTGGTAGTTCGTTTCGCTCGGAAAGTTTCTGAGATCCTGAGTCTAAAGGATTTCCTTGGGTGTCGACAAAATATGCTACGTTATCTTTTCGTAGGAATAATAATTCGCGAGAATCTATGATGTTGCTTTTAATTATTTTATTTTCGATAATTCTGGGTTTCGCTTTCCTTGCCTTTAGATTTTGATTTATAATGTCTTCTTCGTCTTCTTCTTCCTCTTCGGTGTCGAGGTCCTTGTCTGATGTGTCGTTTTTTTCTTTGTTTTGTTCAATATTATCTTCTTCCTTAGTGGTTTTTTGTTTATTACCTTGTCCTGCAGTTTGGCTTCTTGTCTGTATTCTGTCTTGTTTAGGTGGATCGTGTATTAATACTTTTTCTGTAGTTTGTATTACGGTCGGTTCATTTATTTCTTCGAGTGTAAAAGGTATAGAATCGTTATTGTTTTTGACAAAATTAGCTTCAGGTATGGGTTCTTCGTTATCTGAGAGATATAAATGAAAATCGTCTTCCTCTTCTTCTTCTTCGCTATCTGATTCTTCTAACATTTTTGAAATTATTTCTGCATCTGCGGAGTTGTTTGGATTTAAGGTTTTTCTTTCTTTTATTAGTTTACAATCGATTTCTTCTAGATTTATTGGATTTCTTGATAATGCGTCTGCATTTACGTTAGTTATTCCTGCCTTATATACGACATCGTAATCGTATTCGGCTAATTTTAGTCTCCAGCGTAATATTCGCATGTTTGCGTCTTGAGCATTTTTAAACCATAATAATGGTTTATGATCGGTGACTAATGTAAATTTTCTCCCATATAAATACGGTCGAAAATGTTTGACGCAATATACTATGGCTAAAGCTTCCTTTTCGTATGTGTCATATTTTATTTCGTTATCGGTGAGGGTTCTAGAAGCGTACGCGATCGGTCGGTCTTTATTTATTTCTCCCTGTGATAATATTCCTCCTACTGCTATTCCTGATGCGTCTGTGGTTAAAATAAATGGTTTCGAAAAGTTAGGATATTGCAATACAGGTTCTTCACATAATTTTTGTTTTAAAATTTCGAATGATTCTTCTTGTACGGCTGTCCATTCAAAGCGGGTGTCGTTTTTCAGTAAAGAAGTAAGTGGTTTTGCAAATTTAGAAAAGTTCGGTATGAATCGTCTATAATAACCTGCAAGTCCCAAAAATTGTTTAATATTCTTCGGTGTTTTGGGTCTCGGAAATTGTTGTACTGCTTCTAATTTTTTTTGATCAGGTTTTACTCCATCTTTGCTAATTACGTGTCCTAAATATGTTACTTCATTTTTTAGAAATTCACATTTGTCTGGTTGTAATTTTAAGTTGGCTTTACGAAGTCGCTCTATTAATGCGTTATATTTTCGTTCATGTTCTTCTAGAGAGGTAGCATAAATAACAATGTCGTCCATATAGACAAATAATTCCTCGCCTTGTAATCCAGTCAATACTAGGTCCATTAATCGTTGAAAGGTAGCAGGTGCATTTTTTAATCCGAAAGGCATTCGGTCGAATTCATAATGACCGAAAGGAGTGGTAAATGCTGTTTTATGACTGTCGGCAGGATCCATTTTTATTTGATGGAATCCGGAAGCTAGATCGCATACTGAGAAGTACTGTGCTCCTCCTAATTGATCCAATATATCTACGATGTTGGGTAATGGATAAGCGTCACCGATAGTTTTGTCGTTTAACGCTCGAAAATCGAGTACCATTCTCCAGCGTTTGTTTCCCTTCGAGTCTTCTTTCTTTGGCACGATCCATATGGGCGTATTATAAGGTGATTGAGACGGTTTTACGATGCTTCCTTCTAACAGTTCTTCTACCTGCTTGTTTATTTCTTCTTTGTGTAATTGCGGGAATCTATACTGACGAGTGTTAATCGGTCGATCGTCTATAGTGGTTATTTGATGTTGTAAAATATGAGTAGCGGTCAGTTTTTCTCCAGGAACATGAAATCGATCTTGACTGTTTGTTATTAATTTTAATATGTTCTCTTGTTCTTCTTTATTTAGATGTTCTAACCGCAGTAATTCCATAATTTGAGTAAATCGAGTTTCCTTTGGTTGTTCGGAAACTACTAGGCAGTTATGTAGATCGATATTTTCTACATTAATTTGGTGTTTTTCTTTATGATTTAATTTTCGTTTTCGTGGGAAATTTTTTATAATTTCTTGAGATTTGTCAAATAAGGATGCTGAGATTTTTGGAGACAGTCCTTTTTTATTCTTGACTGTTTTATTATTTATTTTTTCAATATCTTTATTATATTCTTGAGCTTCTTTTAGAAGATTTTCCATTGTGACTTGAGAGGTTTCTAATTCATTTTCATTATTTCTAACAGATAATCCAGTTTTTGGAAATGTAAGTTTTGGAAGGGATAAACGATCCTTTGAATTTTTGGAAAAAGGTTGTGTCGAATTATGAAATGAGGTTTGGTAACTTCCCTCTTCGGAATCGACGGAGCTAGAATTTTCTGACAAGGTTTGACATTTTTCCTTCGAAATTCTAGGAATTTTTTCTTTTGGGAGATTTTTATAACTTTCTTCTCCAATAATTTTTGGATTATCAAAATTTTGAGAAGAGGTTTGGTAACTTCCCTCTTCAAGGATTTCTGGATCATTATAATTTTCAGGAGAGGTTTGGTAACTTCCCTCTCCAAGGATTTTTGATTTATCATGATTTTCAGGAGAGGTTTGGTAACTTCCCTCTCCAAGGATTTTTGATTTATCATGATTTTCAGGAGAGGTTTGGTGACTTCCCTCTCCAAGGATTTTTGGATTATTATAATTTTCGTTTAAATAATTTTTATTCCCTCTCTTACTTTTAATTTTATTCTTTCCTTGAATCATTATTGAAAATTCATCCTCATTGTCTCTAAATATCATCGTATCTTTATCTTCATGGTCTGTGTTAACGTTAGTCTGGTCGTTATCTGACCCCTCTTTCTTGTTATCAATAATTTCGATATCGTCGTTAAATAGTTCGTTCAGTGGTTTTAAACGGAGTGTCGGTACGCGAACTTCTATTTCTTCATCTAGAGTGCTTATGACATTTAGATATGCTTTTCCAGAAATAGTTTCTACGATAGTATCTCCTAGGAAAATTCCATGTTCTATTTTTAATTTCGGTATATATCCTATTTTAATCTCAGGGTTCTCTATCCTCACAAAAAATAGCGATTCTGATCTTGGAGATACTATTATGGTTTCCGGGGAGAAAAAGGGCACATTAATTCCGGAAATATCTAAATGTCCTTGAGCGTAATCTATTTTTGAAAAAGTTTGTTTGAAGAAATCATTTCCTAATATTCCGGATTGTGGAATCGGAAAATCGTTGGCAACGATATGAAATAATACCGGTAATTCAAAAAGTGTTAGTGTAATTTCTCCTAGGGTATAGACAGGATAATTGTTTATGCCATTTAATTTTAAAATATTCGAATAATTAATACTTGTATTTTTGGGCACAAAATTTTCTTTAATTATATTCGGTCCGGATCCCGTGTCTAACATAAAGGTTATTTGAGTGGTAATTTTATCGATTTCAACCTGTACCGTAGGCACGCGACTATGTTTGTCGAGGCTTACAGTTACAGGCCTGATTTCGGGTTCGTAGTTATTTACTTGGCTTGCCGCTGCACGGATGGGTGTGATGTTCGCTCGGCCCCCGATTTTACACCCGATGTCGAGGGTCCGTTGTAGTTTCCCTGCTCTTTTTCTTTGCGGCGATTGTTACTCGTAATTCGTAATTGACATGTATCGAGAAGATGGCCCTGTTCTTTGCAATATCGGCAGAATAAATTGTCTTTATGTGTTGGTATTGGATTGATTTTAGAGCGGCAATTTCTAGAGATATGGCCATAATTGTTACAAGTTTGACACACGATATTAGTATTGCGTTCATTTTGTTTCTTCCAACAATTATTAGCCGAGTGACCGGATTTATCGCACCATTGGCAAATTACTAAAGATTTATTTGTTTGTTGATTAAAGTTATTCTGTCGACATGATTTTGCATTATGACCAATCTTAGAGCATAATTGACAAGTAATGACCTTTTCCTGAATTACGTTAATTGATTGTCGAGATCGTGGGTCGCGTAACCGACATTTATCTGCGCTATGCCCGCGTTTTTTACAAATTTGACAGATTAAAATTTCCGTTCCGGTGTTTCCGAAAGGATTTTGATTTTGTGGTGAAAGTTGAGTGAGCTTTCGACAACTACTTGCTGCATGCCCTTCTTTATAACAGATTTGGCAGACTTCTCGAGATAGATTAACAGGTAGCTGTGAATTTTGACTTGATTTAGCGCCTTGTCGTAAATCTGTCATTTGTTGAAGCTCTCTTTCTATTTTTAACGCGTCGGCCACGGTTTCCTGTACGTTTAAGTCTCGCGCTATTCTTTGTTCTATTTCGGGTTTTAGTCCTCTAATAAAGCATTTACACATATCTGTTTCTATAGTAGCTTTTATATCCTGTTCAGGCATGGCGTTCCCTGAGCTTCGATATGCCTCTAGTATTTGTTTTCCGAGAAGTTTAACCCGATTCGCGTAAGTGACGACATCTTCATTATTTTTCTGATAAACGCAACCTAATTCTCCTTGTAATTGATAGACATTTTTGGAGGGACCGTAAATTTTCTTCAAATACGTTGTTAATGCAGCTACGGTATTAAAATCTTGATCTTGTATAGTACGACGCGCTTCCCCCACTATTCGCGTTCTTATAATTTTAGCGAATTGACACTCTGCCTCTTTAGGGAGCATAGATTTTGCTTCCTCGCATCCCTCAATAAAATAATTTAGTGGGGTGTTACTACCGTCAAAAAAGGGAACGGCTTCGACCGCGTATTTTAAAGTGGCGAAAGGATTAGCGTTAGCCATGTTTATTGATGGACCTCCGGATTCGCCGTTAGAATTATCGATATTAATTTTGAGAATCTGATTTTTTGAGTCAATAAATTCAACTTGGTCGGATTCGTCGGGTAATTCACTTATTTCGGTTAAATTAGAATCTCCTAAAAAATGTACATGTCGAGGCGTAGATGCTGTGAATTTTGATTTAGATTCACGTGTTCTGTGTGCTGTTTCTAACGCGGTCTTGTAAAGTTCATCTATTTCGTCTTTGTCCGTTGTGCTTCTAGTCCCTTTACTCATTCCTATTCCCAAAGATCGCACATTTCAATCCCGGACGAGCCCCCAATTAAACGTATGTTACGTCCTGGCCTGCACGAAGGAAAGGCCGCTCGAAGGTCGTAACAGCGTTTTCCCGAAATCGGAGTGATTTCGGGTCGAACGGACTGTCTGGCCCTTTTGCAGGTCAACGACTGGATAGTCGCTTTTACCTGGCTCATTTCAGGGGTCCGTTCGTCGGTCCTTTTCGGTAAGGGAATTAAATCCCTTTTACGCGGGATAGGACCTTGTGCGATCTCGGGGGATATATGAAGGAACGCAGGGGTTTAAATAAGACTTTAAATTCGCGTAATGTAAATAATTATCATTTATTCAAAAAAAATAAAATCTTAATAATATTCGGAGAATTAGACATTTGAATTTGTGGACATGTATAAACAATTATATATGAGTGTGTGTGTAACGTTGATGTGCTATGAGGCGGTTGAGGATTCGCGTTGGCTTTTAATCGTCCCGTTTCAATCGGAGAGCGCGTTTCAATGCTCGACGGGCAGCGATTTCCACTACTTATTAAGTTTAGTCGCGATTCCGGGGATTTATTCACTTCCGTGATCGTAGAAGAATGAAAGTACTCACTGTTGGCTGTATATTATTTGGTGAGCGGGTTGGCAGCTATAGGTTGATCCTCAGGATCGATGGTTCCTTCGAGTGGTGTGGGCGAAGGTGTAGGTTGACTGGTAGCTGGTTGTTGAGCCCCGATGGTCACAATGTATGTTTAATGCGAGGATCCAGAAGTGTGTAACTGTCACGACGTAGGCGGAATTAATAGAGCGTTCTTGGAAGATTCGCTGCTTTTATATTATTCGTCTGCCCTTCCTATAGGGCAAAGGGCGTCCTCTTTTCTTGTGACTCATAGTCATACGTTCGGTGTTTAATCCCCTTTGCGCAACGTATTGCTTCCTTGTATGAAGAGTTCTTTCCTAATTCCGATCTTTGGTCTACTGATAGCGTGTGTCGATCGTGATATTTCAACATTACCTATGACTTATTGATCAAAGTGTAGGTTTCGTAATCTCACCGATCGAGTTGTTTCACAATTACTGTCTTTCTCCGTTTAATTCTTATAACTAATTTCGGTCTTATAATTAATATGTTCGCGGAACGCGAATCTGCGTAAATCGGGGAGGAGAAAAGAATCGTGCAGTCCACAGGACGTAACATAATCATTATAATATTTTTCGCTCATACATTGACTCATTCTTCATAATTCATCCATTTTAAGTTTGAAGTCATGTTAGAAAAGTCGTAAAATTGCAATAAAAGTAAAAACATTTTATTGAACAGTTTCCTATAAAAAGTTAGATCATAAAATATAAAAAAATTCAAAATTATAAGATTATATAAAGTTCGGCAGTGTACAGCATATGTGCTTGCGTTTTATAATGCTAAACTTTACGCAATAAACGTTTTTATATCAATGTTTCAATTTTTGTAAACAATGAAAAACTCTACAAACAGTTTTGCAACAGACAAGTATGCAAAAATATTAAAATGCACGAAACAAAATTAAAATTGCAACTTGCAAAATATAGGCCAATCAAACTTCACATAGCACGCTTAGATATAGACAACTTGTAATACTTTTTTCATAACTGTAATATAATGTAAAAAAACAAAAACAATAATTGATAAGACTCTAGAGTATATTGAAAAAAAACAAGCAGTAAAAGCATAATAAACAAAGGGTGTAATAAAAAAAGTATCTGCTAATAAATTTGTAATGTGCAAATAAAAATTTTAAGATAAAATTTGATTTAAATTGTTATATGCTTAATTAAAATCGAGCAACGTTGTGCAAATGTTTTTAATTTTAATTTTGCTTAAAAGATATAATTTCACAAATTTAATTTTGTTTTATTTGATAAAAAATGACTTACCTTAAAATAACAGCAGAAAAGTTTGTCGTGCCACAGGAGAAAGGCTTGCAATATAAGCAATAATAAAGACCAACACTTGCGTATAACACCAAAATGCTTGCGTATATAACAGCAAAGACCACTTTTACATATAACCACATATACCACAGATATCTGTAACAGAAAGATAATAAAAGTTTGTAGCGAAGCAGACATGTGGCAGAGCATATGATTTAATGTGCTAACAATTTAAAATTTTGTGATCTTAGCAAAATAACTATTAGTTGAATAAAGTTAATAAAATATATTTTTATTTTTATAACAATGTTCATGTATCTAACAATTAATAAGATATTTTTGCATGCTTTTCCAATATAACCTTAAATTTTATATTTTAAGTTTTCCGAAAAATGAGCTAGTGTGAGTTAAAAATATTGTAATATATGTAAATCTCTATTCTTTCTTAATAACCTTTTATTTCATATTTTTAATTATATACTAAAACTAATTGTGAGATTATCTTGGATTATAATTACCTCTCTATTTCTCCACGCCCGCTTCCTTCGATCGCTGGGAACAAAGAGGTCGCAGTTCGCAGTGATACCAGATTCGAACTAATGCAACACGCTCTGCCAGCACATGTATTTACGCGGTACATATAAAATAACTACTTATTGACCGAAAAGATTGGCCAAAAAGATCATTTTTATGTTGTCTTTTTCGGTAAGACGAAAAGATATCTTATAGTCGACTTTTCGCTTTGCCGAAAGACGACTTTAAATTTTCTGAAATAGTCGACCTTGAGTCGACTTACAGTCAATAGTTAAAGTCGACAATAAACCATCCTAAAAATAGTTGACTAAACGTCGACTTAAGATGTCGACTTCAAGTTGACTAAAAACTGTCGACTATCAGTCGGCAAACAGCCGTTTGTGCTGTGTGGGATATGTTAAATTTCTGTATTTTCACCTATAATGGTCGAATCTTGAAATTAAGGGTCTTGACATGTAATTGAGGTATAAATAACTTGGATCTTACAAGTTATACAAGATATTATATGTAGGATTCTGTTATTTATTCATTTTGACTGTTTCATATATAATAATGGTTTCTGAGTTACATGTAATTAATGAATTTATACCTATATTGGTCGAATAATTAATTACAAGGATTTGATAATTTTTGAAAGTATATAACAATGAAATCTTACTATTCATATTAGATACTACACTGGGAATCTTGTATCTTATTTCTAGTAATAGAGATATTCATTTATTTAGTCTCAAAGATATGTAAAAATTTCGTATTCTGACTTATTCTGGTGGAATCATAAAATAAAGGGTTTTGATTTAGAATTGTGGCATATATAACTTGCATTTTACTAGTTATACAAGATATTATATGTAGGATTCAGTTTTTTATTCATTTTGACTGTTTCATATATAAAAATGGTTTCTGCGTTACATGTATTTATACCTATATTGGTCGGAAAATTAATGACACGGATTTGACATTTATTGAAAGTATATAACAATTATACTTAACTATTTATATAAGATACTGCATTGTGAATCTAGTATCTTATTGATATTGATAGATATTAACTTATTTAATTTCTACAATATGACAAAATTATTAAGGGACGAAACTCGCACGGTCCAACGGGTTTAACAGTACCTACTTTGTCGCGAAGGGAGATAGCTGTGCGACGTATAGTTTCAGAGTTATTAAAAATAATTATCTTTCTCGCATGCGCCTCGAGGAGCATCCTTAAATATAAGTACCGATTTCGTGAAATACTTTATCGGAGCCTGCGGACACACGACGGGGAAACAAGTTAGGGTGATGAGAATATTAAGCGTGTAATTTAAATTCGTTTAATATTCTCTTTATCCTTGCCATCTTCCTCGCATGCACCGCAGTCAGCAGCAAGACGATATTCGAACAAGGTGAGTAAATTTTTTTACATTCAGGGACGGCGCTATTAAGATCTTGGATTTATTCAAAGAAATTTAAAATTCCTCGAATCGCTGTATCTCGGAAACGGAGAGCGGTATCGGGACGGGGTCTCGTGGCTTTCCTCTAATCTAGGAAAGAGAGGAATTGTCGTGATTTTTTCGAATTTTTAAAACCACCCCTTGGGGGTGAAACGCTGTATCTCGGAGACGGAGAGCGATATTGGGACCAAGTCTCGTGGCTTTTCTCTAATCTAGGAAAGAGAGGAATTGTCGTGATTTTTTCCAATTTTTAAAACCACCCCTTGGGAGTGAAACGCTGTATCTCGGAGACGGAGAGCGATATCGGGACCAAGTCTCGTGGCTTTTCTCTAATCTAGGAAAGAGAGGAATTGTCGTGATTTTTTCGAATTTTTAAAACCACCCCTTGGGGGTGAAACGCGAAATATCGAAGACGGAGAGCGATATCGGGACGGGGTCTCGTGGCTTTCCTCTAATCTAGGAAAGAGAGGAATTGTCGTGATTTTTTCGAATTTTTAAAACCACCCCTTGGGGGTGCTAGGAACAGGTTCCTGCTGCTGCTTCTTCGCGCGACGAAGATAGAAGGATGAAACTCGCAGGGTACAAGGGGGCTATTGATACCTTGTACCACGCAAAGGGAGAGAGCCGTGCGACTTGTAGTTTCCGAGTTATTAATTTTTAAAGTTTTTTCGTTTTTATTCAATTTCGTTTTTATTTTCAGAGATTAAGAAACGAAACTTATAGGGTAGAAGGGGTTGGATGGTACCTTCGTTGTCGCGAAGAGAGAGAGCCATGCGACTTGTAGTTTCCGAGTTATTAATTTTTAAAGTTTTTTTCGTTTTTATTTAATTCAATTTTTATTGGCAGAGATTAAGGGATGAAATAAAGTTTTTCTACCTTGAGGGACGGGGCTACCAAGAGCCCCAAAGGTCTTTAATTTAATTTTACATTTTTAAAATTTCAAAAAATAGCGAAATCTCGGAGACGGAGCGATATCGGGACGTAGACTCGCGGCTATCTTCTAGTCTTGGAAAAAGAGGAATTGTCGTTAATTTTATCGAATTTTTTTTTTTTTTTTTTTTTACCACCCCTTGGGGGTTAAAAAAAGGTATATATTGAATATCTCCGAAACGGTGAGTCGTACGAGAAAATCGCAAGACGGAAAACTTGTCCGCCTCGACGAGACGAACAAGAAAGGTGTCTTGCTGTTTTGTCGTAGGTCGCGTCGTTGCTGAGATATAGCGCGATGACCCCACCCACACCGGCCCAACCTAACCCTAACCTTTTAAAATTTGATATTGGACGCCCCGAACCGGCGCCGTAGGCGCCGGGGCGGGGCCTCGCTCCAAGGGGGTTGGACCGAGGGCGGGACCTGATTTACAAATCCTGAGGCTGAAATTTTTAGGAATTTGTTGAAACTCGGTGCCTCTAGTGGGTGGGGAGGCCCCTTTGACCACTTTTTAATGAAAAAAATGAATAAAAATAATGAAAATAGAAAAAAAGAGGAAAAATGTGTAATTGGAAGGACTTTTTGGGAGGTTCGGGGGGCGAAGGTCCCCGATTGTCGCTCCTGAGACTACTTAGGGTTGGGCGACTTGATAAAAATAATTAAAAATAATTCTCAATCTCGTCCGAGGAAATGTGCAAGTTTGGGGTAATTATACGAGAATTATCTAGAGTTTTCGACTAGAGTTGAATGAAAATTATAAAAAATGACAAGAATAAACCAAATTTAACAAAAAAATTATAGAAAAATAAAGAAATTCACGAAAAATTCAACAACAATATGAAAAATTCTCGAAAAATAAAACAAGTCGTAAAAATTCCAGAAAAATTCAAAATATCTCTAGAATGAAAAGAAGGATGCAAAATTATCAAAATTTCAAACAAAAATTGTAGAAAAATAATGAAAATCACGAAAAATCATAAAATGTTTTTAAAAATACGAGAAAAATGAAACAAATCGTAAAAATTACAGAAGAATACTAAATATGCAGAAAATGACAAGAATGATGCAAAATTTTACAAATTTTCGATAAAAATAAGAGAAGAATTAAGAAATTCATGAAAAATTGGAAAATTTTTAGAAAAATAGGAGAAAAATTAAACAAACTTAAAAAATTCAAGAGAAAATCATAATTTTCTTTTGAATTTTAAATTTTAAATTTTAATATTTTTTGAAATAATATATTTCCTGACCAAGCTGATCCTGACCGATCGACAACCTGACCCAATAGCGATCCCGACCACATGTACATTTTCCTTTTAATTCTTAAATTATCACCCTAAACCCTGGTCCCTTCCAAGCCATCCCAAACTCTACCTTCTCGAAGTGTCTTAAGACTCATTTTAATCTTAGCCGATCCTTTTGTAGTGTCTTGAGATTTTTTTTTTACTCTGGCTAATCCTCCGTAACCTCAACCCCTTGGAGAGTCTTTCGACTTTATTCCAATCCAGGTTCATCTATTTCAAATTCTGTTCAAGTGTGTTAAAACATGTTCTAACACAGGCTAACACTCTCCAAGACTCCTCTTGGAGACTTGTTTTAACCCAGGCAAATGCTAAGATTTTTCCAATTCCAACTCTCTTTTCCAGTCTTTCTTGAGACTCGGTCGCAATCGACGAGACCCAATTGAGACGCGGGGTGGAGGGTAAATGGGTCTCTGCCTCTCTCGATCCCACCGACCCCCCACTCCCTCGCTCCATTGGTTCGAAAGTTATAGCGAGGCAAAGTTTGGATTTCTTCAACCAACGCGGCATCGGATGGGGGCAGGGTGGGAGAACCATCTACACCAATCCCCCCTTCCACACCCCCCTTGGAAGATTGGATATCGACGAAAACTATAAATAGACACCGTCGAATAGTGGTGGTGGGGGGTGGAGGGTCAATGGGGTCGAAGCCTCTCTCGATCCCACCGACACCTCACCCCCTCACTCCTTTCGTTATCAAGTTACGGCGAGTCAAAGTTTCGATTCTTGCACGACCCGTGAAATTCTACATCCACGGTAAACGTGGGCGGGAGCGAGAGGTGACGGGTGGAGGGCAAATGGGGTATCTGCCTCTCTCGATCCCACCGATCCCCCATCCCCTCACTCCTTTGGTTCGAAAGTTACGAGTCAAAGTTTGGATTTTTTCAACCAATGCGGCATCGGATGGGGGCAGGGTGGGAGAACCACCTCCAACAATCCTCCCTTCCACACCCCCCTTGGAAGATTGGATATCGATGAAAACTATAAATAGACACCGTCGAATAGTGGGGGTGGGGGGTGGAGGGTCAATGGGGTCTTGGCCTCTCTCGATCCCACCGACAGCCCACCCCCTCGCTCCTTTGGTTATCAAGTTACGGCGAGTCAAAGTTTCGATTTTCGCACAACGACCCGTGACATTCTACATCCACGGTAAACGTGGGCGGGAGCGAGGGGAGACGGGTGGAGGGTAAATGGGGTCTCTGCCTCTCTCGATCCCGTCGACCCCCCACCCCCGCGCTCAATTGGTTCGAAAGTTACAGCGAAGCAAAGTTTCGATTTTTCAAACTATCGCGGCATCGGATGGGGGCAGGGTGAAGGAATCACCTCCACCCATCCCCTCTTCCACATTTCCCTTGGAAGATTGGATATCGACGAAAAATATTAATAAACACCATCGAATGGCGAAGGTGGGGGGTGGAGGGTCAATGGGGTCTCTGCCTCTCACAATCTCACCGACCCCCCACCCCCTTGCTCCTTTCGTTATCAAGTTACGGCGAGTCAGTTTCGATTTTTGCCAACACCCGGGGAACGTTGGGAAAAGTTAGAATTTTAATATCAAACATTTTTAGAAAAATAGTTTTCTTTGAAAAATCAAAGTTTTGTTCGAAAATTTCAAAGTTCTCTCGAATGATTCACAATATATTGCAAGATTTATAGAAAAATTCAAGTTTTCTTTGAAAAATCCCAGTTTTCTTTGAAAATTTCAAACTTTTCTCGAATGATTCACAAGATATTCCCCGATTTCTTTAAAAATACAATCTAGTTTTTACAAATTGAAACTTCTATTTCCAAAATACAAGTTTTTTCAATTTTTCTTGCAAAATTCAGTCCATATTCAGAGATTTCTTCAAGATTTTAAAGAAAAATTCAACATTTTTAATAAAAATTGCTACAATTTTAAGAAAAAATTAAAATTTTGAAGAAAAATTGAAGATTTTCAAAAAAAATTTAAAATTTTAAATAAAAATTGCAAAATTTACTTAAAAATTTGAAATTTTCAATAAAAATTCCAAAATTGTTCAGAAAAATAGCAAAATTTTATAAAAAATTTAAAATGTATAAGAAAAATTATAAAATTGCAATAAAAACAAAAAAATTTGTTGAAAAATTTAAAAATGTTACGAAAAATTTAAAATTTTTTGAACATTTTCCATTTTTTTTTTTCTTACCAAGCTCAACCTTGCGACCGGCGACGGAGATGACCTCCTCGCCCAGTCCTCCTCGACGCATACCAACTCCTGGTGTGGAGTTGCAGCCTCGCGTGAGACTGCAGAGGACCAGCCATGCTGAGCATCGGGAGCGAAGCAGATCTCGTGGTCCATCGTCGTCCGGATCTTCGACGAAATAGAATAACTAATGTTACATGACTTTTGAGAGTCATAGACTGAACGCGTAATATGCGTGTATTAATGTTAATCGTAATTTTATAGGATTAAAGTCTTTTTATTACTTGATGACTTATGTCGGTAATTTTTGCCACATTAATCTCAGATGTACGATTATTTTATGTTGACTACAGTTCGTTAGTTATCTCTCTGGTCTGCGATATGAAGCTGATATGTTTTTTGATTATTTTATATATATTGTAAGGCGACTAGAGAGTATTTAAACGTGAAGTATGAATGGTTGAACGACGCGAGAAGAAGGGCATGCATATGTTTGGAGCGTTACTGTTTTCTGCAGAGATGTGTATGCGGTTCTGCGAAATACTTTTATTTACTTGATACAGATTTTCTGGTGACGATGTATGACTAATATTACCCATCGGATTGTTCATAAGTGTCATGCGGTTATTTATATGCGATAGAGTATGAAAGGTCAAGAATGACATGCAATTATTTATCGTCGGTATAAAGTGATGGTGTGACCGGACGATGGGTCTTGAGAGTTCGGGAAGTATGTTGTTTAGGTAGTTTTCCTACCTTTAACACGGTCGCCAGTCCGTTTCTCTACACCACGGACAAGATCTCTGGATCCCCAGAATGAGAACCCCTTCACCAGATGAGTACCGCTGCTGCGTAGTCTACCTGGTCCACAGACAGGACCTCTGGATCCCCAGGATGAGAACCCCTTCTCCAGATGATCACCATTGCTACTTAGTTTACCTTGTCTACAGACAAGACCTTTGGATCCCCAGGACGAGAACCCCTTCTACAGATGAGCACCTTTACTGCGTCACTGCTCGCGGCTACTGCGTAGCTTCCTTTGTCAGAGACAAAGGCACAAGATGACGTCATCCAACTGTCACCTTTGTTCGTTGTATGCAATGACGCAACACTCGCGTCACACACTTTGTTAATAATTAATCGTATTAATTATTGTTTCAGGAACCACCAGGATGTGACAGCTTCCAGTCTAAGCGTCAGGACCTGTCCAGGATTCACCGAAGACGTCACCACGCACAGGATTTCGTTTATGGATAAATGAACGAGCACTCGATTTTATATTATAAATATAAAATATTTATTTAAAATTAATATAAAATAATTCTCTCCCTTCACATCCAAAACAAAATAAAATTACACGCACAAATAAAATAAAATATTCTATTGTTGAATTGCACGACTTGACTCATGCGTCTTTCCGCATCGGTGGTCGCGAGAGCAAGAGCCTGGTATCCTCTCCCGGCTCTCCCTATATAGCCGAGCCCCCACTCTGCATGATCGAGAGCTCCTTGCGCCTGCGCGTCCTCAGAAGAAGTCTGCAGCGGCTGACCTCTTTCCCAGGTCCCGGATCTGGTCTGTCGGGACCCCTTCTGCTCCGTAGACGGGCTCGTTGTTTGTCTGAGGAGTTTGACTGGCTCCCCGCTGGCTGCATCCGCGGTCATCCTTCTCAACCTAACTTCCGGCTGCAGGGTCAAGATCGGCATGCATTAATTAACTCTGGATAATTTATGACAGGGTCTAGGTTGTAATGGTAAGGGTCAAGACCGCATGCGTTAATTAACTCTGAATAATTTGTGACAGGGTTAAGGTCGTAACGGTAAAGGTCAAGTTCGGCATGCGATAATTTACTTTGTATTAATCTTGACGGGGTATAGATTGTAATTGAAGCGGTCAAGTTTGTCGCGGGTAATATTGGTCGTGAATTAAATCTGTCTCCCCGGATTCGTAGCGTTTGCGCAGTGGCGATGCTCCGTAACAACTGTGGGCGGAGCATGAGGTTATATAAACGTCAACCACGCACGGTTCGTGGTCAATTGGAGTCGGTCAATAGTAGATCAAAGATACGGTGTGTCGGTCAGTCGGCATAAAGTCATGATCGTTCGGCAATAATTGTAAGTAGAATTGTAGATTCGCGAGTCATCGTAATACATCCATTGTCCCAGGATTCTTTCTCGTTAATGAAGAAAAAGCTAGTTAGCTGAACGTGTCAGCCTGGTAGTCTCGGGGTTATCGTGCCGCCGGTTTTCCGATAACAGGATATTCCGGGTATATCCGCGGTCTAGCGTTTCGCGGAATCGTAAATCGAGCGCTAACTGCCTCGCGCTGTGGAGCCGTGTATATATTGAGTCTCCACGATTTACCGCGGCGCTTAGCGAACATTGTAAGCGTGACGTCATCGCGACGCACGTAAAGTGAAAGCGTGATCATGTGAACTTGACGTGTGTGCGAGAAATTTGTTGACTGTAATGAGACGTCGTACAGCAGCGACCTTGGGGTCAATGATGCCTTGTGTTTTTTCATAAGAGAATACGGTGGATTCCAGTGTGGAATGTGCCTCGAATAATAATAATTATTTTGATAACTGAAATAGAAGTGCGTGTTTGAACTTTATCTTCCTTCAGATCCTTTCTGTGTCCAGTCATTTTCCGCCGTCAATATATTAATGTAATAAAGCGGCATACCGGGAGAGTGAACGACGTTGAATCGAGCGGGAGAGTATCGTGGCCAAGATACTTACACCCGGAGGAAAATTAGTCGACGTGGCGCATGGGCGTTTCGGATACCCTTGGAGTTTGGGAGGATAAAACTTCTGGCGACCGTGATAAACAACCTGAAGCGAATATATCTAAGGTGAGTCAGTGTACTCGGAACCTCTTATTATTAGCCGTAAAGGCGGAAATATTGAAATCTGTCGACTCGTGTCATAGCGACCGGTCACAACCTGACCAAGCTAGTCCTGACCCATGGAGATCCTGACCCGAGAGTGACCCTGACGGGTTAAAACCAATTTTAAATATACATTTCATGGATAATTTAATAAAGAATTTAGAAAAAATTAAAATGTTTCAAAAAAATTAAATAAAAATTAGAAAATAATTTTAAAAAGTAAGAAAATTTAAAATTTTTGAGAACAACTGGACATTTTCTAGAAAAGTTTAAAAATAAATACAAAAAAATTTATTTAAATTTATTGACAATTTTCGACTTTTTTCTTTTTTCCTGACAAGGCTCATCCTGACCACAGGATATCCTGACCCTAGTCATCCTGGCCACGCGTTATTCTGAACCCAGTCATCCTGACCAATAGTGTTCGTAACCCCAATTAAAATTTTTTTTTTTTCTTTTTCCTGACAAAGCTCATACTGACCACAGGATATCCTGACCCTAGTCATCCTGACCACACTTTATTCTGACCCCCGTTATCCTCAGGGTTACAGTAATATCCACAAAATTATTGGAGATCGGAGTACGTGGAGATTTGCGGAATTAAAAAAGGAACATTTCTGCTTTATAAACATGTCGGGTTGTGACCGGTCGCTATGACACGAGTACACAGTTTATCACTATCACTGCCTTTATGGCCAATAATATGAGGTTCCGAGCACATTGACTCACCTTCGATATATGAGATTGAGGTTGTTCCTCACGGTCGCCAGAAGTTTTATCCTCCCAAACTCCAAGGGTATCCGAAACGCCCGTGCGCCACGCCGACTAATTTTCCTCCGGGTATAAGTATCGTGGCCACGATACTCTCCCGCTCGATTCAACGTCGTTCACTCTCCTGGTATGCCGCTTTATTACATTAATTACCTGTTGACGGCGGAAAATGACTGGACACAGAAAGGATCTGAAGGAAGAAAGAGTTCAAACACGCACTTCTATTTCAGATATCTTATTTACTTTATTATTCCTTATTGTGGAATCCACCGGATTCACTATGGAAAAACACAGGGCATCATTGACCCAAGGTCGCTGCTGTACGACGTCTCGTTACAGTCAACACATTCCTTCGCACACACGGCGAGTTCACGTGATCACGCTTTCACTTACGTGCGTCGCAATGACGTCACGCTTAGAATATTCGAGAAGCGCCGCGGTAAAGCGTGGAGACTCAATATACGCACGACTCCACAGCGCGAGGCAGTTAGCGCTCGATATTCGCGATTACGCGAAACACTGGATCGCAAATATACCCGATCTAGTTAGTATAGACCGGCGGCACGATAACCCCGAGACTACCAGGCTGACACGATCAGCTAACTTGCTCTATTTAACGAGACTCACTGTCCCGGGACAATGGCTGTCGTATTGACTTCGCGTCGTATAAAGACCTACTCTCAATTTACGAGAACAACTGACCGTTGACTCACGACGAGACCGACTGACCATCGGCCGACCACTGACCTCGATCAGTATGTGTCTTTCGTTCATATAGCCCTAGGCTCCGCCCATCTCTTGCTACGGAGCATCGCCATTGCGCAGATGCTCCGAATCCGTGGATACATTATTAACTCGTGGCTAATATTACCCGCGACAAACTTGACCGCTTCCGCTACAAACTTCACCCCGTCAAGATTTACCCCAAGTAAAATAATGCATGCCTGACTCGACCCTTACCATTACGACCTTAACCCTGTCACAAATTATCCAGAGTTAATTTACGCATGTCGATCTTGACCCTTACTAATTCAACCTAGACCCTGCTATAAATTACCCTAAAATAATTTTATGCATGCCGATCTTGACCCATTACTTATCGATGATAATTAGTTGCATGACATTCTTGACCTTTCCTAATCGCACGTTACTTGTGAACTATCCGATGGGTAATATTAGTCGTACATCGTCATCACATAATATGTATGGAATACAATAAGATAATTTCGCAGAATAGCATACACATCTCTGCAGAAAAACAGTACCGCTCCAGATATCTGCATGCCCCTCTACACGCGTCACCCACGCTTTCGTGTGGTTACATACTCTCTAGTTGCCTTTAATAAATACATAACAAATATTGCAGCACAGACAACCACTTAGGAATAGGCTTCCCCCCAAATATACATGACTCTATTAATTAAAATATATCGTGACAAAATTAACCCCCTTATATAACATAAGTTTTACTAATGACATAAATAACCTCTTCATATAAAAGACAAGTATAATAACATCATTAACCCCCTCATAAGGTAAGTAGTTTAATGATAAAATTAACACCTTTAGGTATAGGATCAACAAGGTTACGACACACAAGGTAAGTACCATGGATCTTTATTTCATGGGAAACATAAAGCTGCTGTAAATATCTTTCTTCGTATAAAAATATAAAATCCTTAACAATACCGCAGACTAGAGAGATTACTTATCACATAATATTAATGCGGCATAATTTACACGCATATGTCAATAATAATCTTGGCATATATCACAACAAAAAATACATATATTAATATCACGCCAAGAAATATTCATAATCAAAATATAAATTCACGCTGTAAACGCGTTCTGTCAAAGACTCTCTTATATTTAAACAGTCTTTTATTTAGTCGAAGATCCTGAAGACGATGGCCCTCGAGACCTACTCCTCTCACGCTGCTCAGCTTGGCTGGTCCTCTGCAATCTCACCCGTGGCTGCATCTCCACACCAGGAGTTGGCATGCGACGACTGGGCGACGAGGTCACCTCTGTTGCCGGTCGCAAGGTTAGGTTAGGTTGTGACCGGTCGCTATGACACGAGTACACAATTTATCAATATCACTGCCTTTATGGCCAATAATATAAGGCTCCGAGCACTTTGACTCACCTTAGGTATATAAGATTGAGGTTGTTCCTCACGGTCGCCAGAAGTTTTATCCTCCCAAACTCCAAGGGTATCCGAAACGCCCGTGCGCCACGCCGACTAATTTTCCTCCGGGTATAAGTATCGTGGCCACGATACTCTCCCGCTCGATTCAACGTCGTTCACTCTCCTGGTATGCCGCTTTATTACATTGATTACCTGTTGACGGCGGAAAATGACTGGACACAGAAAGGATCTGAAGGAAGAAAGAGTTCAAACTCGCACTTCTATTTCAGATATCTTAAATACTTTATTATTCCTTATTGTGGAATCCACCGGATTCACTATGGAAAAACACAGGGCATCATTGACCCAAGGTCGTTGCTGTACGACGTCTCGTTACAGTCAACACATTCCTTCGCACACACGGCGAGTACACGTGATCACGCTTTCACTTACGTGCGTCGCAATGACGTCACGCATAGAATGTTCGAGAAGCGCCGCGGTAAAGCGTGGAGTCTCAATATACGCACGACTCCACAGCGCGAGGCAGTTAGCACTCGATTTTCGCGATTACGCGAAACACTGGATCGCGAATATACCCGATCTAGTTAGTATAGACCGGCGGCACGATAACCCCGAGACTACCAGGCTGACACGTTCAGCTAACTTGCTCTATTTAACGAGAATCTGCTGTCCCGGGACAATGGCTGCCGTATTGACTTCGCGTCGTATAAAGACCTACTCTCAATTTACGAGAACAACTAAACGTTGTCTCACGACGAGACCGACTGATCGACGATCGACCACTGACCTCGTTCGGTATGTGTCTTTCGATCATATAGCCCTAGGCTCCGCCCATCTCTTGCTACGGAGCATCGCCATCGCGCAGATGCTCCGAATCCGTGTATACATTATTAACTCGTGGCTAATATTACCCGCGACAAACTTGACCGCTTCCATTACAAACTTCACCCCTTCAAGATTTACCCCGAGTAAAACAATGCATGCACAACTCGACCCTTACCATCACGACCTTAACCCTGTTACAATTTATCCAGAGTTAATTTACGCATGTCGATCTTGACCCTTACCAATTCAACCTAGACCCTGCTATAAATTATCCAGAGATAATTTAATGCATGCCGATCTTGACCCATTACTTATCGATGATAATTAGTTGCATGACATTCTTGACCTTTCCTAATCGCACGTTACTTGTGAACTATCCGATGGGTAATATTAGTCATACATCGTCTTCACATAACATGTATAATAAGATACTTTCGCAGAATAGCATACACATCTCTGCAGAAAAACAGTACCGCTCCAGATATCTGCATGCCCCTCTACACGCGTCACACACACGTTCGTGTGCTTACATACTCTCTAGTTGCCTTCAATAAATACCTAATAAATATTGCAGCACAGACAACCACTTAGGAATAGGCTTCCCCAAATATACATGACTCTAGTAAATATAATATATCATAACAAAATTAACCCCCTTATATAACACATAAGATAAGTTTTACCAATGACATACATAACCTCTTCATATAAAAGACAAGTATAATAACATAATTAACCCCCTCATAAGGTAAGTAGTTTCATGATATAATTAACCCCTTCAGGTATAGGATCAACAAGGTTACAACACACAAGGTAAATACCATGGATCTTTATTTCATGGTTAGGTTGTGACCGGTCGCTATGACACGAGTACACAATTTATCAATATCACTGCCTTTATGGCCAATAATATAAGGCTCCGAGCACTTTGACTCACCTTAGGTATATAAGATTGAGGTTGTTCCTCACGGTCGCCAGAAGTTTTATCCTCCCAAACTCCAAGGGTATCCGAAACGCCCGTGCGCCACGCCGACTAATTTTCCTCCGGGTATAAGTATCGTGGCCACGATACTCTCCCGCTCAATTCAACGTCGTTCACTCTCCTGGTATGCCGCTTTATTACATTGATTACCTGTTGACAGCGGAAAATGACGACACAGAAAGGATCTGAAGGAAGAAAGAGTTCAAACACGCACTTCTATTTCAGATATCTTATTTACTTTATTATTCCTTGTTGTGGAATCCACAGGATTCACTATGGAAAAACACAGGGCATCATTGACCCAAGGTCGTTGCTGTACGACGTCTCGTTACAGTCAACACATTCCTTCGCACACACGGCGAGTACACGTGATCACACTTTCACTTACGTGCGTCGCAATGACGTCACGCATAGAATGTTCGAGAAGCGCCGCATTAAAGCGTGGAGACTCAATATACGCACGACTCCACAGCGCGAGGCAGTTAGCACTCGATATTCGCGATTACGCGAAACACTGGATCGCAAATATACCCGATCTAGTTAGTATAGACCGGCAGCACGATAACCCCGAGACTACCAGGCTGACACGTTCAGCTAACTTGCTCTATTTAACGAGACTCTATGTCCCGGGAAAATGGCTGTCGTATTGACTTCGCGTCGTATAAAGACCTACTCTCAATTGACTTGGCGTACGCTTGGCGACTAGCCGACCACTGACCTCGTTCGGTATGTGTCTTTCGATCATATAGCCCTAGGCTCCGCCCATCTCTTGCTACGGAGCATCGCCATCGCGCAGATGCTCCAAATCCGTGGAGACATTATTAACTCGTGGCTAATATTACCCGCGACAAACTTGACAGCTTCCATTACAAACATCACCCCGTCAAGATTTACCCCGAGTAAAACAATGCATGCACAACTCGACCCTTACCATCACGACCTTGACCCTGTTACAATTTATCCAGAGTCAATCTACGCATGTCGATGTTGACCCCTACCGATTCAACCTAGACCCTGCTATAAATTATCCAGAGATAATCTAATGCATGCCGATCTTGACCCATTACTTATCGATGATAATTAGTTGCATGACATTCTTGACCTTTACTAATCGCACGTTACTTGTGAACCATCCGATGGGCAATATTAGTCGTACATCGTCAAAATGTAAATATAATAAGATAATTTCGCAGAATAGCATACACATCTCTGCAGAAAAACAGTACTGCTCCAGATATCTGCATGCCCCTCTACACGCGTCACACACACATTCGTGTGGTTACAAACTCTCTAGTTGCCTTTAATAAATACCTAATAAATATTGCAGCACAGACAACCACTTAGGAATAGGCTTCCCCAAATATACATGACTCTAATAAATATAATATATAATAATTGATCCCCTCATAAGGTAAGTAGTTTCTTGATATAATTAACCCCTTTAGGTATAGGATCAACAAGGTTACGACACACAAGGTAAGTACCATGGATCTTTATTTCATGGGAAACATAAAGCTGCTTTATCTTTCTTCGTATAAAAATATAAAATCTTTAATAATACCGCAGACTAGAGAGATTACTTATAATATAATATTAATGCGGCATAATCTACACGCATATGTCAATAATAATCTTGGCATAAATCACAAAAGGAAAATACATATATAAATATCACGCCAAGACATCAAAATATAAAATCACGCTGTAAACGCGTTCTGTCAAAGACTTTCTTATTTCTAAACAGTCTTTTATTTGGTCGAAGATCCTGAAGACGACGGCCCTCGAGATCTACTCCTTTCACGCTGCTCAGCTTGGCTGGTCCTCTGCAGTCTCACCCGTGGCTGCATCTCCCCACCAGGAGTTGTCATGCGACGACTGGGCGACGAGGTCACCTCAGTTGCCGGTCGCAAGGTTATGTTGTTACCGGACGACAAGATTCGAGAGCATGGGGTTTGGAAAACACAGGTTTCCTACCTTAGTTGTTACGGTCGCCAGTCCGTTTGACCCTTCACGGACAAGGATATTTAGCCAGGATGTCGTCCTCACGTTCCCGACCTCTTACTTTGGATCCACAGATTGAGAACCCCTTCGCAACTTCGCTGCGTAGTTGCCTTTGTCTCCGGACAAAGGAATCTCAATGGCCGCTGTCAACGGTCACCGCTGAATGACGCAACAATTGCGTCACCACTCTTTCCCTGTTATTTAACAATAACTATTGTCCTCTAGGATTTCCCGAAAACTGCTCGGAACCCCAGGATAGCACGAGAGTTCACTCGCGCACCAGGAAATGGATCGGATTATCAAGACACTTAATATTTTTTAAATATATAAAATATATTTAATTTTAATAAAATATATATAAATCTATAAACTCTGAACAAAACTAAAAATTAAAACGCTTATCGCGAATCGCGTGGCTCTATATAAAATTAAACTTTTGTAACGCGATTACTCCTGCGGACCTTTTGCACATGTTCAACGTGTCATGTCTTTCCGACAAAAGGCCACTCCGCTCGATGCGCTCTCCATTATATAGGGCTATCCCCTCCAGAGTCGCACACCTGGTGGCTCACGCATGCGTCGTTCATATGCGCCTGCGTATCTTCCTTAACCTAAGTTTTACCCACGCTGGGTAACTATCTTTTACGCTAGATTAAAAGTAAGGCAAAAACAACAATATCTTAACCTATATTACTTTTTATTTGTTACCGACCATATGGTAAGTCCTGCGGATGGTAAGCACTGTGTTTTTTCACTCTGTTCGGCTTGTTGCTCCCGCAGTCGGTAATACCCGCGGTCGGTATTATCCTCGGTCGGTATCCCCGTCGGTAATCTTCCAACGGGTTACCTTTCGGTCGGTAACTTACCCTATACCGACGGTGGGTCTTGGGTAAGTACCGACTGTCCTTGTTGGCCCTTTACCTTGGCCGTAGGCTCCTCGGTTATCTCAGGGTTGATCCGGGCAGGTCCCTCAGGTTAGGTTATAGGGAAAGTTACTTTTATCGAAATTTTTTTTTTATTGCATTTTCGGGAGAGATTTTTCATGATTCGAATTTTGGTCAAGGTCATTTCGCGATATCTCGATTTTTTTTTTTTTTTTTTTTTTTTTTTTTTTTTTTTTTTTTTTTTTTTTTTTTTTTCATTTTTTTAAAAAAATTTTTTTTTTTTGCATTTTTGGAAGAAACTTTTTACGATTCGAACTTTGGTGGTGGTCAGGACTGGATATCCGGACATTTTTTTTTTTGGGAACTTAGAAAAATTTTTGAAAATTTTTTTTTTTGACATTTTTGAGATTTTTCATGATTCGAATTTTGGTCAAGGTATTTTTGCGATATCTCGATTTTTCCTTTTTTTTTTTTTTTTTTTTTTTTTTTTTTTTTTTTTTTTTTTTTTTTTTTTTTTTAATTTTTTTTTTTTTTTTTTTTTTTTTTTTTTTTTTTTTTTTTTTTTTTTTTTCCAGTAATTTCTGGTCATTCCGGGCCTTTTCCGGGCATGTTCGGTTATGTTCGGTTATGTTCGGTTATGTTCGGTTATGTTCGGTTATGTTCGGTTATGTTCGGTTATGTTCGGTTATGTTCGGTTATGTTCGGTTATGTTCGGTTATGTTCGGTTATGTTCGGTTATGTTCGGTTATGTTCGGTTATGTTCGGTTATGTTCGGTTATGTTCGGTTATGTTCGGTTATGTTCGGTTATGTTCGGTTAGGTTAGGTTAGGTTAGGTTAGGTTAGGTTAGGTTAGGTTAGGTTAGGTTCCCTCTCGTCGGTCGCCACCTTGTCGTGGTGAGAGGGCTCACCCAGTACACTGTCGTACTGGGTGCTAAGAGCGACCAGTACCAAGAATTCTTGGTACAAGGCCTTTCCATGCCTGGAAAGGCGGTATGCGTGAAGTTCCCATGATTGTCTAACGATGATCCTGACGGGCCATGCCGGCGGGGTTCGCCCCGGTAGGGTCACCCATGCCGGACGGGCCGTTAGGGGAGTAGATAAACATGGGGGCTATGTATGAATGTGTGAGTGATGGCAGCGGGCGGCTGCCTAAGGGCCTAGGCTCACCGCCCTAGGGGAGCTCACCCCGAAATAAAAACACAAATATGGGAGGCAAAAAGATAAAGAAGGTAGTACCGGCCCAGAAGAACTCGGATGCTTCAGGGCCCGGCAGGGAGGGGGGTATAGTCCCGGCCTCTACCCTGTCGTCATCGAACGACGGGCAGCAGGAGGCAAAAAAGAGGGAACAGCTTGGGGCCCTTCAGATGGAGGAGCTCTTTGGACCAGAAATGGGTTCTTGGTACGAGGAGTCTCTGGCCGATCGTCCTTCGCGCGATATTACCGCGAGATGTGTCAACAGTCGATGTGATGCGGAGGAATTGACCTACAAGTTCGCGGAAACTGTGGACATTACGGAGGACGAAGATAAAATACTGCACGCATTGATGAACAAAGTCAATGACATAACGAAGGGGATGATGGAGCTGGCTCGCAGGGCATGCTTGTTTGAGAGCGAATGCGAGCGGCTCAAGCGTCGGCCCGAGGTGAGGGTTTGTGATGCGGCCACGATGACGGAAGAAGTCATCGGTCGGGCCGCGTCACCGGAGACTCCGCCTCGGGACAAAATGAAGGATGGGCTGGAGTCCAGGCTGGACGACATAATGTCCAGACTGGATTCCAACACGGAAAGGCTCGCCTTGCTCGAGAAGCGGATCGCTGAGAACAAGGCGGGTGCGAGGAGGAAGAAAGAGAGGATGGAGAGGAAGGAGCCGGACTTGTCCGGTTCGTCCTCTGATGGGGGAGATAAGGGGGAATGGATGGAGGTTGTGGGGCGAGGTGGTGGTAAAAAGAGGAGAAGGGTTGTGGGGATTGTGGGAGCGGGGGTTGGCGTTGGCGTCGGCGTTGGCGCTGGTGTCAGGGGTGGGGAAGGTGGCAATGGAGATGGAGTTAGGGTTAAGGGTGTTGTGGGGGCCGTGTCCCTCGGCGGGGCCACGGCCGCCAATGCAATGGGGACGGCGAGGTGCTACCGGTGCCTGTGCCCTGGGCACGTGCGGTACCGGTGCACCTCGTTGGTGGACAGGGGCGGACGGTGTTATCGCTGCGCCGCCCCTGGCCACAGGGCGTCGGAGTGCGTGGGCGGCCCTCGGTGTCCACTGTGTGTGGACTTCCGACGACCGTCTGCGCACCAACTTGGGGGGCCGGGATGTGCTAGGGCGGCGCCCTCGCGCATCCCGGGGGGAATGAGGAGAGAACCCGGCCGCGGGCTCGGGGGGGTCCCCTCGGCGAAACAGCCGAGGTGGAGGCCCCCCGGGCGCGTGGGCCTGACTGTCTCCCCCATTAAAGGGGGAGTGGGGGGAGGAGGGAGGAGCGCTGTGAGTTCATAGCGCCCTTCCCTCAGTGAGTAGAAGGAGGGACGGGGGCGCTTGGCCGCTTGCCCGCCCGCCGGCGGCTCGTAAGAGTTAGCCGGTGGGAGGGCGGGCGGCCTTGCGTCCCCGTCCAGCCGGGGCGTCTCCTCGGAGAGGCCTCGGCGTTAGTGCCGGACGCCACTGGCCGAACTCCTAACCCCTTTGGGGAGGGGGGGAGTCATGGCGTCTGGCAGTGGGAGGGTGCCGCAGGGGGTCCAAGCTCCGGCTTGATCCCCATTGCACGCGGTTCCCCCCCTGCGAGGTAGGCGGTGGTTTGTGGCCCTTCCACCGGGAGTATACCCCCTATGGGGTTCTCCCGGGGGGAGGGAGCGGCCGCCGTCGAGAGGGGGGGCCTCCTCTGTTGTCGCCAAATCCAACCCCCCTTTTGGGGGCGGAGGGAGCGGCAACATTGGGGGCCGGGGGGGCGGCAGGGGCTTAGGAGCGGGGGCTCCCGGGTCCCATTGCACGCCGCCCCTCCACGGAGGGGAGAGGAGTGGTGGTGGTCCCCACTCCTCTCTGCCTGATAGGACACTGTCCTATCAAACGGAGGGGACGCACCAGAAAGTGGTGCGTCACGGCGCTTCGGAGGCCCCGTGTGCATGCGAAAGCGATTCCCGGGGCCTCCGAGTAGCGCCAGGAGGACCACCGTCAGGTTTAGCGGGTCGGGAAATGGGCCTTCCGCCCTTTCCCATCCCCGCATAACCCGAAGCCTCCCCCGAGGTGGAGGGTATGTGTTTAACACATTCCTGACGCAAAAAAAAAAAAAAAAAAAAAAGGTTAGGTTAGGTTAGGTTAGGTTAGGTTAGGTTAGGTTAGGTTAGGTTAGGTTAGGTTAGGTTCTCTCTCGTGGGATGCGGCCTTGCCGTGGCGAGAGAGCTCACCCCTTGCAAGAGGATAGTCTTGCAAGGGGTGCTAACAGCATCCCGTACCCGAGTAACGTCGGGTACATCAACTCCCCGAGTCTGGGGAGTTTCCCCAGTCTTGGGGAGCCCTCCCTGTGGGAGGAGGGGGCCCACTTCCCCTATAGAGCTTCGGCTCGTATGTGGTAGAGGATGGCGACCTTGAATACAAACGCCCGGTGGTATGGCACCGTTAGGGGATGGACATTGCACGGCGCCTTTGGCGCTGTCCTCCCTCCATACTGTTGCGGTTTGCGCCGCTGGGACTTCCTCCTCCGTGCTCTGGGGGGGTATTTTTTCGGGGGTTTTTTCTCCCGGGGGTATTCCCCCGGGGTCTCGGGGTTGGGGTCTTTGCGGCTGGGGCCGCGGGGGAGGGGACCAATTGTGATCACCCGAGGGGCCTTGCCCGGAGGGTTTTACCCGAGGGGCATCGCCCGGAGGGGATCACAGCGGTCAGTCGCCGGGGCCGCTCGGACGTATTCCGAGGCGGGGCCCGGCGACAAGAAGTACCCCAGGGTGCTGGTTGGGAGTCCCCAGGCTGGGTAGCCTGGGTCTCCGTCCCAGCGTCCCTGGGGGGTTGCCGCGCCCGGGCCACTCGGACGTATTCCGAGCTCGGGTCGGGCGCGGTGTGGAGGTCACGCGTGGTTACCCGAGGGGCTTTGCCCGGAGGGATTACCCAAGGGGCATAGCCCGGAGGGTGCCACGCGGACCTGCCGTCGAGGCCGCTCGGACTTATTCCGAGGCAGGGCTCGGCGGCGAGAGCAGGTACTCCTGGCCGGTCGGGACCGTTTCCCCTTCCGAACCGGCCGGTCAGGAGAGGCGTAGTCCCTTCCGCTGGACGTGATTCCCGGCGGGGGGACGTGCTGGTCGCCACGGCGGGCAAGGTGTGGACGGGGAGCGGCGTCCTCACCCCAACCGTCCGTGGGGCCCCCTGAGTGGCGCCACCCCCAGCGGTGCCCGCGCTGTCGGAGGCGCGGGACCCCTGAAAAACCCGTGTGCGGTGTCACAGCTTCACACGGGGGAGTAAGGGGCTGGAGCCGGGCCAGGGGGGGTCTTTATCCCCTCTGGTTTCGGCATAGGTGGGCTCCCGGTGAGTCCACCGGGCCCGGCCGTCGGAGTGTGCCGGTCATGTTTCGGGCACTTCGGCGGTCGGTGGGAGATACGCCGGTCCACCGAGCCGCTGGGGGTAATGGGATTAATCACAATGAAGAGTTTTAATAACAATATCAATACGAGTACAAAAAGGGAGGCACAAATCCCTAACAGCAGAAGGGATGAGTCGGGACACGACACCGAGAAGATGGACACGGATAGTAGCCATGGCTCGGGTCGGGATACGCCGACTATCGGAAAGGAGGAGAGACGCCCGTCTCCCGCGATCATGAAATCCTCGGGTAAAGTCGAGGAAATACGCTCCAGGGTTGGAACCAAGGAGGTGATGAGGCTGAGCGCGGAATTGAAGGATGCTGCTGCGTCGACTCCCCTTCCCCCCGACGCGGACTTCCAGATGGAAGAAGTTATCCGGGTCAGGGGAGCGAAGGGAAAAATCAAGGGCGGCAAGGGTAAGAAGAGAAGGAGGATTAGATCTCCCGCTCAGTCCTCCTCCACGGAGACGGAGGAGGTGGAAGTAGAGGACGTGGAGGAAGCCGTAGAGACGGCAAAAGGCCCGGTATATGCTCCCGAGAAGAAAAAAAGGGGAAGGCCTACCAAGGAAGTCGCCAAAGCGAAGGAGGAATTGGCTCGCCTAGAACGTGAGGATGAATACCTCCAAGCCGAGAGGGAACTGGAGGAGGAATGGACCGAAGCAGCCAAGACTCGGTCGATGAAAGCCCTCAAAGGAGAAATCATCGAGGACGGGGAAGAGGCGGAGGCGGAAAAACGAGAGATCCCTGATCTCCCCGCCTCAGAAATTATAGCGGAGGTCAACAAAGTTGTCCAGGCGATCAGAAAGATCTCATCCTTCACGAAAGGATATAAAGGGACCTCCCGCAAAGTCCTTAAGGAAGCGGCAGAGGTGGTCACATCGGCCACAAAGGAGCTGTGTCGGCGCACGGCAAACGAGGAGAACCTCAAGTTGCGGGAGGAAAACCGCCAACTTAAGGCGGAAATAGCCTCCATGAAGCGGACGGTACAAGGATTCCGGGTGGAAATACGTAACCTGAGGGAGGAATTTGTTACCTCCGGAAAAGGAGGGGACACTTCGGCCACCAAGGAAGACACGTCTCTCGCCAACTTTAAACCGAAGGGGAAGTGCAACGACAAGGGCGTTGCATTGAGATCTTCCCAACAGGAGAGTGAATCCGCATTAGGCAACATGGAGGCCTCCATCATTAAGCAAGTAGGCGAGATGATGAATGCGAGATTCGCGGCGGTCGAGGAGAGGCTTCCACCGGAAAGGAGCTTTCGACCTCCGGTGGGAACTCCTGCCAATAAGGCAGCACCGGCAGGGGCGAAGGCTCCAAAAACATATGCCGCAGCAGCGGCTGCAAAATCCGGGGACGAGCCCAAGGAGAAGAGGGTGCTGAGGAGCAGGCCTTCTCAACCTCCGCAGCCTCCACAGAACTCCGCTCCACCAAAGAGCGGGCCAAAAGTTGGCGTGACGGCAGTGCAGAAACCAAGGATTACTTCAATCCAGGAGGTCTGCACTGACGTCAAAATACTCCCTGCTCCTCGTGACAGGAAAGTGGAGCAGGAGTGGATGGTGGCGGAGACGAGGAAGAAGGGGAATAAGAAGAAGAAGGGGAACGCTGTAAATCCTCAGCCCATCAGGAAGGAAGCAAAAGCTCCACCGATATTAGCGGCAGTGAAAAGAGGAGCAGCAGCAGTGAAAAGTGGTACAGCGGCAAAGAAAACCAGTGGAGCGGCTGGAAAAGAAAACAGCCCTCCGAAGGTCAACATCCGTTCCCCCAGGAGAGCGGCAATACTGATTAGTATGCCATCTCATGGGGGAAACGAGATGGAGACCACGGACGCCGACGGAGTGGCGACCCAACGGTCTTTGGGCGAGGCGATGGCCGGAATCCAGAAAGAGATTCGTCTGCAGGATTTCGGCATCTCATCGCTGAGACCAAAGAGGGCCGCCACCGGGGGCATACTGTACGAAGTGGCCGGGGAGGGGAATGCCGAAAAGGCGAAACTGTTGGCGGAGGCCTTGAAGAAGTCCCTTGAACCCAAGGGAATCAAGGTCTCCGTCCCTGTAAAGAGGTCGGAGATGCGTATCTCCGGCCTGGATGACTCCGCGACAGCAGGAGACGTTTTGGCTTCATTGGCTGGGGCAGGAGGCTGTCTCGAGGGGGATATCAGGATCGGCAAAATATCCAGGTCCCCCCGGGACGGCCTGAGTTCTTGCTGGGTTCAAATTCCGTCTTCAGCGGCCAGCAAGATAATGAAAGCTGGCCCACTGATGGTCGGGTGGACCACAGTGAAAGTTGAAGCACTGGAGGCCCGCCCTCTACAGTGCTTCAGGTGCATGGGCGCGGGTCATACCCGCGCTACATGCAAGGCAGAAACAGACCGCAGCGGTCTTTGTTACCGCTGCGGTAAAGCCGGGCACAAGGCGGGTGGATGCACAGAGCGGCCTTGCTGCCCGTATTGTAAAGATCACGGGCGCAAGGCCGACCATAGGTACGGGGGGAGGGCCTGTGCCTATGCTAAAATAACAAAAAGGGGAGGGAACAGTAGCAGGCAGGAGCAGGAGCCGAAAACAAAAACAAAAGTAGAAGGGGGGGTCAAGGGGAAACAAGAACCCGAGAAGCCAGCTCAAGCAACTGCTGATGGGGCTGATAAGGAGGCTAGCCTGGAGGGGGTGAGCAAGGTGTAATTATGCCTCGTGGCAATGCTCATCTCCTTCAGGTTAATATCAACCACTCGGCCAGGGCGCAAGACCTGCTCATGCAGCACTTGGCGGAGTGGGGCATCGACCTGGCGGTAGTGGCGGAGCCGTACCAGGTCCCACAGCAGGGAAACTGGCTGGGGGACACCCTGGGCTCCGTTGCCATTGTTGGAAAAGGAGAGAGGGAAGCCCTACCATTATCCCTAATGGGGAAAGGGGAGGGCTTTGTGTCCGGAAGATGGGGGGAAACCGTCGTGGTAGGGGTGTACTACTCTCCCAATAGGGATCTCACCCAGTTTGAGGAGTACTTGGGTAGGTTGGCGGATGAAATAAGCCGCCACCTCCCGGGCCGAGTCTTGGTCATGGGGGACCTAAACGCCAAATCTGATGCGTGGGGTTCCCCCGTGACCAATGCAAGGGGTGAGATCCTGGAAGAGTGGGGGGCACAACTCGACCTTCTGGTTATCAACAGAGGGTCAGAGTTTACCTGCGTGCGGGACAACGGGGGATCCATCGTAGATGTTACATGGGGATCCCCTCAAGCCGCACGTATGGTAAGTGGCTGGCGGGTGATGGTGGGGTCGGAGACCCTATCGGATCATAGAAATATAAGGATGGAGGTCTCTGACCCTTCCTTAGGACGCCGGCCACGCCCCCGGGAGGAAAGACGCGGTGCACCCCTGCCCCCCCGATGGGCGCTTAAGCGCCTTGACGAGGACGCCTTAATGGCGGCCGCCACAGCCAAGGCGTGGGAAGAACCTCCCGCGCCTGACGCCTGCGACGCAAACGAGGAGGCGGCCTGGTTCCGATCGGCAATGGTGGAAATTTGCGATTCCGCCATGCCGAGGAGCCAGGCCAATCATAAGAAGAGGGGGGTGTACTGGTGGTCTCAAGAGATATCGCGATTACGCGCGAAGTGTATCCGATCGAGACACCGGTACACCCACTGCCGACGCAGGCGTCACACTGCTGACGAGGCGGCCGAGCTGTTGGAGGTGTACAAAGAGGCGAAGAAGTCCCTCCAACGTGCCATTAAGGAGGCCAAGGCCCGGGCCTGGGACGAGCTCCTGGAGACCCTCAATAAGGATCCGTGGGGGCGTCCATACCGGATTGTAAGGAAGAAACTGCAGTCCGGTGGACCCCCGATCACAGAGGGTCTCCAACCCGATGTGTTGGAAGAGGTGGTCACCACCCTCTTTCCTCTGGACGTGGAGGAAGAGGGTGGGGACAGACCCTTGGGTCCAATAGTCCAAAACCAATGGACGGAGGACCTAAGGGTCACCGGGAAGGAGCTCGTCCAAGCGGTTAAGCGGCTCCGGGCTAAGAACACTGCTCCGGGGCCGGATGGAATACCGGGCAAGGCCTGGGCAATGGCCCTGGGCGTCCTCGGGGGCCGTCTGAGGCAGCTGTTTGACAGCTGCCTTATGACGGGACGGTTTCCCGACATATGGAAGGAGGCCAAATTGGTCCTCCTAAAGAAAGAGGGGCGACCCGCAGACTCACCTGCGGCGTACCGCCCCATTTGCTTGTTGGATGAGGCGGGCAAGCTGTTCGAAAGGATAGTAGCTGCCCGCCTCAGGGACCACCTATCGCGGGTAGGACCCGACCTGGCGGAATGCCAATTCGGATTCCGAGAGGGCAGATCGACCATCGACGCTATTATGCGCGTCAAGGCCCTCTCGGATGAAGTAACGGCAAGGGGCGGCGTGTTGATCGGGACGAGTTTAGATATCTCGAACGCGTTCAACACGCTGCCCTGGGAATGCATCCGCGAGGCACTCCGGTACCACCGGGTGCCTCGGTACATACAGGATGTGGTCGGGGACTACCTTAGCGATAGGTGGATATCCTACACGGGGCGGTACCAAACGCCGCATCGCAGGAGGATGAGCCGGGGGGTTCCGCAGGGGTCGGTCTTAGGACCACTCCTGTGGAACCTCGGATATGATCGGGTGCTGCGGGGCGCACTTCTCCCGGGCATGCACCTAGTGTGTTACGCTGATGACACACTGGTGCTTGCCCGGGGTGACAACTGGGAGGGGGCCCGCCGGCTTTCATCGGTGGGTCTGGCACTCGTCGTTGGACGGATCCGCGCTTTGGGACTGAGGGTGGCCCTCCAAAAGACCGAAGTTATTCACTTCAACGGTCCAAGGAGGGGACCACCTCGGTCCCATATAGAGGTAGAGGGAGTCCGAATGGAGGTGAAGTCCCACTTGAAATATTTGGGACTCACGCTCGACAGCAGATGGAACTGGCGGGAACACTTCTGCCGCTTAGCCCCCCGGATAAGGGCAGCGGTCAATAGCATTGGCTGCTTGCTGCCCAACATCGGGGGGCCGAGGGAGAAGATCCGTCGCCTCTACATGGGGGCGATCGGATCTATGGCGCTCTACGGGGCACCTGTGTGGGCGGGCGACCTGATGGCACCTAGCCAAAGACTGCTGCTAGGTCTGCAGCGGAGGCTGGCCATCAGAATCGTCCGCGGCTATCGCACGATTCCCGTGGAAGCGGCATGCGTGGTGTCGGGGTCGATACCTTGGACCCTGCTGGCGGAGGTGTACAAGGAGTTGTACGAGCAGAGGAGAGACCTTCGCCAGCGGGGCCTGGCCCTGACACCGAAAGCGGCGGAAGTGGCCCGGCAACGGGCAAGACAGCGCGCGGTGGAACGATGGTCGGAGGAACTACTCCGACCGAGGGCCGGTCTGCGCGCTGTCCAAGCGATTCAGCCAGTTCTATCGGATTGGCTGTCGAGAGATTTCGGACTCTCTTATAGGGTTGTGCAGGTGCTCACCGGGCACGGGTGCTTCGGTGAGTACCTGCACGATAAGGCGCGGAGGGAGCCAACGACGAAGTGCCACCACTGTACGGAGGTCAGGGACACGGCGCAACACACAGTGGAATTCTGCCCAGCATGGGCGGAACAGCGCCGTGCCCTGACCGACGCAATAGGGGGAGATTTGCAGCTCTCCAGCATGGTCAAGGCCATGCTGGAGAGCAAAGAAAAGTGGAGCGCCGTCGCCTCCTTCTGCGAGGACGTCCTAACGCGGAAGGAGGTGGCGGAAAGGGAGAGAGAGGAAGACCCGGACGCCGACCCGATGCGTCGCAAGAGGGCTGGCGTCCGGCGAAGGAGATTCGCCGCAGCCGCGGCGAGAGGATAGCGGGAAGGAGTTGTGCGAAGGAGGTGGGATCGGGGGAACAGTGTTCCCCCGATCCCACCTCGAAGGCGGGGGGGAGAGTCGTTCCTCTCGGGGGACGACTCCTCCCCTTGCGAGGAGGTTCTCTCGGGGACCGTGGCCGAATCCCAACCCCCTCCGGGGGCGGAGGGAGCCCGATCCTCGAGAGAAAACCAAAAGAGAGGCGGAACGGAGGGGACACGATCCTCGCCTCACGGGGCGAGGTCCACGGTCCCCTCCCTTCCGCTTAGGGATACTCCCTCTATCGAGGGGTCTCCCAGGAGGTGTCCCCCGTGTCACGGCCGAATCCTAACCCCCTCCGGGGGCGGAGGGAGCCGTGATACGAGGGGGCGGAGGGCTCGCAGGATCTTTGGAGCGGGGGCTCCGGAGATCCATTGCACGCGGGCTCTCACGAGGGGGAAGAGAATGGGTGGCCCCATTCTCTTCCTTCCAGGACCGGGGTAAAACCCGGACCTTTTATCAAGGTTTGGAGCGCAAGCTCAGCGTGCAGCGGCCCCGGCGTATGCGAAAGCGATTCCCGGGGCTGCTGCACAAGCGCTCAGAGGGCCACCGTGTGGTTTTAGTGGGTCGGGGGAGTCCCCGGGACGCATTTGAGTCCCGGTGGCGTTGATCCCAGCCCCACATAACCCTCTCACCTCCCCCGAGGTGTGAGGGTATGCGGTCGCGCATTTCCACACGTTAAAAAAAAAAAAAAAAAAAAGGTTAGGTTAGGTTAGGTTAGGTTAGGTTAGGTTAGGTTAGGTTCTCTCTCGTGGGATGCGGCCTTGCCGTGGCGAGAGAGCTCACCCCTTGCAAGAGGATAGTCTTGCAAGGGGTGCTAACAGCATCCCGTACCCGAGTAACGTCGGGTACATCAACTCCCCGAGTCTGGGGAGTTTCCCCAGTCTTGGGGAGCCCTCCCTGTGGGAGGAGGGGGCCCACTTCCCCTATAGAGCTTCGGCTCGTATGTGGTAGAGGATGGCGACCTTGAATACAAACGCCCGGTGGTATGGCACCGTTAGGGGATGGACATTGCACGGCGCCTTTGGCGCTGTCCTCCCTCCATACTGTTGCGGTTTGCGCCGCTGGGACTTCCTCCTCCGTGCTCTGGGGGGGTATTTTTTCGGGGGTTTCTCTCCCGGGGGTATTCCCCCGGGGTTTCGGGGTGGGGGTCTTTGCGGCTGGGGCCGCGGGGGAGGGGACCAGCTGTGATCACCCGAGGGGCCTTGCCCGGAGGGTTTAACCCGAGGGGCATCGCCCGGAGGGGATTACAGCGGTCAGTCGCCGGGGCCGCTCGGACATATTCCGAGGCGGGGCCCGGCGACAAGAAGTACCCCAGGGTGCTGGTTGGGAGTCTCCAGGCTGGGTAGCCTGGGTCTCCGTCCCAGCGCCCCTGGGGGGTAGCCGCATCCGGGCCACTCGGACGTACTCCGAGCTCGGGTCGGATGCGGCGCGGAGGTCACGCGTGGTCACCAGAGGGGCTTTGCCCGGAGGGGTTACCCAAGGGGCATAGCCCGGAGGGTGCCACGCGGACCTGCCGCCGAGGCCGCTCGGACTTATTCCGAGGCAGGGCTCGGCGGCGAGAGCAAGTACTCCTGGCCGATCGGGACCGTTTCCCCTTCCGAACCGGCCGGTCAGGAGAGGCGTAGTCCCTTCCGCTGGACGTGATTACCGGCGGGGGGACGTGCTGGTCGCCACGGCGGGCAAGGTGTGGACGGGGAGCGGCGTCCTCACCCCAACCGTCCGTGGGGCCCCCTGGGTGGCGCCACCCCCAGCGGTACCCGCGCTGTCGGAGGCGCGGGACCCCCGAAAAACCCGTGTGCGGTGTCACAGCTTCACACGGGGGAGTAAGGGGCTGGAGCCGGGCCAGGGGGGGTCTTTATCCCCTCTGGTTTCGGCATAGGTGGGCTCCCGGTGAGTCCACCGGGCCCGGCCGTCGGAGTGTGCCGGTCATGTTTCGGGCACTTCGGCGGTCGGTGGGAGATACGCCGGCCCACCGAGCCGCTGGGGGTAATGGGATTAACCGTAATGAAGAGTTCTAATTACAACAAAACGACGAGTACAAAGAGGGAGGCACAAATCCCTAACAGCACAAGGGATGAGTCGGGACACGACACCGAGAAGATGGACACGGAGAGTGACCATGGTTCGGGTCGGGATACACCGACTATCGGTAAGGAGGAGAGACGCCCGTCTTCCGCGAGCATGAAGTCTTTGGGTAAAGTCGAGGAAATACGCTCCAGGGTTGGGGCCAAGGAGGTGATGAAGATGAGCACGGAGTTGAAGGATGCTGCTGCATCGACTCCTCTTCCCCCCGACGCGGAATTCCAGATGGAAGAAGTTATCCGGATCAGTGGAGCGAAGGGAAGAATGAAGAGCGGCAAAGGTAAGAAAAGAAGGAGAATAATATCTCCCGCTCAGTACTCCTCTACGGAGACGGAAGAGGTGGAAGTGGAAGTAGAGGACGTGGAGGAAGCTGTAGAGACGGCTAAAGGCCCGGTGGATGTTCCCAAGAGAGGAAGGGGAAGGCCTCCCAAGGAAGGGTGCAGCCTAGATGTAGGACGCGCTAAAGCGCAGGTAAAACTGACACGCCGAGAACGCGAGGAGGAATACCTCCAAGCCGAGAGGGAACTAGAGGAGGAGTGGACCGAGGCAGCCAAGACTCGGTCGATGAAGGTCCTCAAAGGAGAGATCATAGAGGACAGGGTAGAGGCGGAGGGGGAAAAGCGAGAAATCCCTGATCTCCCCGCCTCGGAAATTATAGCGGAGGTCAACAAAGTTGTACAGGCGATCAGGAAGATCTCATCCTTCACCAAAGGGTACAAAGGGACCTCCCGCAAAGTCCTCAAGGAAGCGGCAGAGGTGGTCACGTCAGCCACGAAGGAATTGTGTCGCAGGACGGCAAATGAAGAGAACTTGAAGTTGAGGGAGGAAAACCGCCAACTGAAAGCGGAAATAGCCTCCATGAAGCGAACGGTTCAGGGATTTCGGGTGGAGATTCGAAACCTGAGGGAGGAATTTGTTACTTCCGGAAAAGGAGGGGACAATCCGGCCATCAAAGAGGACACGTCTATCGCTAACATCAAACCGAAGGGGAAGTGCAACGACAAGGGCGTGGCACTGAGATCTTCCCAACAGGAGAGTGAATCCGCATTAAGCAACATGGAGGCCTCCATCATTAAGCAAGTTGGCGAAATGATGAATGCGAGATTCGCGGCGGTCGAGGAGAGGCTTCCACCGGAAAGGAGCTTTCGACCTCCGGTGGGAACTTCTGCCAATAAGGCAGCATTGGCAGGGGCGAAAGCTCCAAAAACATATGCCGCAGCAGCGGCTGCAAAATCCGGGGACGAGCCCAAGGAGAAGAGGGTGCTGAGGAGCAGGCCTTCTCACCCTCCGCAGCCTCCACAGAACTCCGCTCCACCAAAGGGCGGGCCAAAAGTTGGCATGACGACAGTGCAGAAACCAAGGATTACCTCAATCCAAGAGGTCTGCACTGACGTTAAAATTCTCTCTGCTCCTCATAACAGGAAAGAGGAGCAGGAGTGGATGGTGGCGGAGACGAGGAAGAAGGGGAGTAAGAAGAAGAAGGGGATGAACACGGAAAATCCTCAGCCTATAAGGAAGGAGGCAAGAGCTCCACTGATTGTAGCGGCAGCGAATCGGGGAGCAGCAGCGAAGGGCGGTAATGCGGCGGCAAAGAAGACCAGTGGAGCCGCTGGAAAAGAGACAAGCCGACCGAAGGTCAACATCCGCCCCCCCGGGAGAGCGGCAATCTTGATCAGTATGCCATCTCATGGGGGGAATGAGATGGAGACCACGGACGCCGACGGAGTGGCGACCCAACGGTCTCTGGGCGAAGCGATGGCCGGAATCCAGAAGGAGATTCGGCTGCAGGATTTCGGCATTCCGTCGCTGAGACCAAAGAGGGCCGCCACCGGGGGCCTACTGTACGAAGTGGCCGGGGAGGGGAATGCCGAAAAGGCGAAACTGTTGGCGGAGGCCTTGAAGAAGTCCCTTGAACCCAAGGGAATCAAGGTCTCCGTCCCTGTAAAGAGGTCGGAGATGCGTATCTCCGGCCTGGACGACTCTGCGACAGCAGAAGACGTCTTGGCCTCACTGGCTGGGGCAGGAGGCTGTCTCGAGGGGGATATCAGGATCGGGAAAATATCCAGGTCCCCCCGGGACGGCCTGAGTTCTTGCTGGGCACAAGTCCCGTCTATAGCGGCCAGTAAGATAGCGAAAGCTGGCCCACTAATGGTTGGCTGGACCGCAGCGAGAGTGGAAGTACTGGAGGCCCGCCCGCTACAGTGCTTCAGGTGCATGGGCGCGGGTCACACTCGCGCCACATGTAAGGCTGAGACAGACCGCAGCGGTCTTTGTTACCGCTGCGGTAAAGAGGGGCACAAGGCGGGTGGATGCACAGAGCGGCCTTGCTGCCCGTATTGTAAAGATCACGGGCGCAAGGCCGACCACAGGTACGGGGGGAGGGCCTGTGCCTATGCGAAAATAAAAAGAGGAGGGAACGGAAGCAAGCAGGAGCAGCCGAAGAAAAAAGAAGAAGGGGGGGTTAAGGGGAAGCTAGTACCTGATAAGTCAGCTCAGGTGACTGTTGCTGGGGAGGCTGACCTGGAGGAGGTGAGCAAGGTGTAATTATGCCTCGCGACAATGCTCATCTCCTACAGGTTAATATTAACCACTCGGCCAGGGCACAAGACCTGCTCATGCAACACCTGGCCGAGTGGGGTATCGACCTGGCGATAGTGGCGGAGCCGTACCAGGTCCCACAGCAGGGAAACTGGCTGGGGGACACCTTGGGCTCCGTTGCCATCGTCGGGAAAGGAGAGAGGGAAGCCCTACCATTATCATTAATGGGGAAAGGGGAGGGCTTCGTGTCCGGAAGATGGGGGGAAGCCGTCGTGGTAGGGGTGTACTACTCTCCCAACAGGGATCTCACCCAATTTGAGGAGTACCTGGGTAGGTTGGCGGGTGAAATAAACCGCCACCTCCCGGGCCGAGTCTTGGTCATGGGGGACCTAAACGCCAAATCTGACGCGTGGGGTTCCCCCGTGACCAATGCAAGGGGTGTGATCCTGGAAGAGTGGGGGGCACAACTCGACCTTCTGGTCATCAACAGAGGGTCGGAGTTTACCTGCGTGCGGCACAACGGGGGATCCATCGTAGATGTTACATGGGGATCCCCTCAAGCCGCACGTATGGTAAGTGGCTGGCGGGTGATGGTGGGGTCGGAGACCCTATCGGATCATAGAAATATAAGGATGGAGGTCTCTGACCCTTCCTTAGGACGCCGGCCACGCCCCCGGGAGGAAAGACGCGGTGCACCCCTGCCCCCCCGATGGGCGCTTAAGCGCCTTGACGAGGACGCCTTAATGGCGGCCGCCACAGCCAAGGCGTGGGAAGAACCTCCCGCGCCTGACGCCTGCGACGCAAACGAGGAGGCGGCCTGGTTCCGATCGGCAATGGTGGAAATTTGCGATTCCGCCATGCCGAGGAGCCAGGCCAATCATAAGAAGAGGGGGGTGTACTGGTGGTCTGAGGAGATATCACGGTTACGCGCAACGTGCATCCGTTCGAGACACCGGTACACCCACTGCCGACGCAGGCGTCACACGGTTGACGAGGCGGCCGAGCTGTTGGAGGTATACAAAGAGGCGAAGAGATCCCTCCAACGAGCCATTAAGGAGGCCAAGGCCCGGGCCTGGGACGAGCTCCTGGAGACCCTCAATAAGGATCCGTGGGGGCGTCCATACCGGATTGTAAGAAAGAAATTGCAGTCCGGTGGACCCCCGATCACAGAGGGTCTCCAACCCGATGTGTTAGAGGAGGTGGTCACCACTCTCTTTCCTCCTGACGTGGAGGAAGAGGGTGGGGACAGACCCTTGGGTCCACTAGTCCGAAACCAATGGACGGAGGACCTAAGGGTCACCGGGAAGGAGCTCGTCCAAGCGGTTAAGCGGCTCCGGGCTAAGAACACTGCTCCGGGGCCGGATGGAATACCGGGCAAGGCCTGGGCCATGGCCCTAGGCGTCCTCGGGGGCCGTCTGAGGCAGCTGTTTGACAGTTGCCTCAGGACGGGACGGTTTCCCGATATTTGGAAGGAGGCTAAATTAGTTCTCCTTAGGAAAGAGGGGCGCCCCGCAGACTCACCTGCGGCGTACCGCCCCATTTGTTTATTGGATGAGGCGGGCAAGCTATTCGAAAGGATAGTAGCTGCCCGCCTCAGGGACCACCTATCGCGGGTAGGACCCGACTTGGCGGAATGCCAATACGGATTCCGAGAGGGCAGATCGACGATCGACGCTATTATGCGCGTCAAGGCCCTCTCGGATGAAGCAACGGCAAGGGGCGGCGTGTTGATCGGGACGAGTTTAGATATCTCAAACGCGTTCAACACGCTGCCCTGGGAATGCATCCGCGAGACACTCCGGTACCACCGGGTGCCTCGGTACATACAGGATGTGGTCGGGGACTACCTTAGCGATAGGTGGATATCCTACACGGGGCGGTACCAAACGCCGCATCGCAGGAGGATGAGTCGGGGGGTTCCGCAGGGGTCGGTCTTAGGACCACTCCTGTGGAACCTCGGATATGATTGGGTGTTGCGGGGCGCACTTCTCCCGGGCATGCACCTAGTGTGTTACGCTGACGATACGCTGGTGCTTGCCCGGGGCGACAATTGGGAGGGGGCCCGCCGACTTGCATCGGTGGGTCTGGCACTCGTCGTTGGACGGATCCGCGCTTTGGGACTGAAGGTGGCCCTCCAAAAGACCGAAGTTATTCACTTCAACGGTCCAAGGAGGGGACCACCTCGGTCCCATATAGAGGTAGAGGGAGTCCGAATCGAGGTGAAGTCCCACTTGAAATATTTGGGACTCACGCTCGACAGCCGATGGAACTGGCGGGAACACTTCTGTCGTTTAGCCCCCCGGATAAGGGCAGCGGTCAACAGTATTGGTTGCTTGCTGCCCAACATCGGGGGGCCGAGAGAGAAGATCCGTCGCCTCTATATGGGGGCGATCGGATCCATGGCGCTCTATGGGGCACCTGTGTGGGCGGACGACCTGATGGCACCCAGCCATAGACTGCTGCTAGGTCTGCAGCGGAGGCTGGCCATCAGAATCGTCCGCGGCTATCGCACGGTCCCTGTGGAAGCGGCATGCGTGGTGTCGGGGTCGATACCTTGGACCCTGCTGGCGGAGGTGTACAAGGAGTTGTACGAGCAGAGGAGAGACCTTCGCCAGCGGGGCCTGGCCCTGACACCGAAAGCGGCGGAAGTGGCCCGGCAACGGGCAAGACAGCGCGCGGTGGAACGATGGTCGGAGGAACTACTCCGACCGAGGGCCGGTCTGCGCGCTGTCCAAGCGATTCAGCCAGTTCTATCGGATTGGCTGTCGAGAGATTTCGGACTCTCTTATAGGGTTGTGCAGGTGCTCACCGGGCACGGGTGCTTCGGTGAGTACCTGCACGATAAGGCGCGGAGGGAGCCAACGACGAAGTGCCATCATTGCACGGAGGTCAGGGACACGGCGCAACACACCGTGGAATTCTGCCCAGCATGGGCAGAACAGCGCCGTGCCCTGACCGACGCAATAGGGGGAGACTTGCAGCTCTCCAGCATGGTCAAGGCCATGCTGGAGAGCAAAGAAAAGTGGAGCGCCGTCGCCTCCTTCTGCGAGGATGTTTTAACGCGGAAGGAGGTGGCGGAAAGGGAGAGAGAGGAAGACCCGGACGCCGACCCGATACGTCGTAAGAGGGCTGGCGTCCGGAGAAGGAGGTTCGCCACAGCCGCGGCGAGAGGATAGCGGGAGGGAGTTGTGTTGTGTTGTGTTGTGCGAAGGAGACGGGATCGGGGGAACAATGTTCCCCCGATCCCGCCTCGGAGGCGGGGGGGAGAGTCGTTCCTCTCGGGGGATGACTCCTCCCCTCGCGAGGAGGTTCTCTCGGGGATCGTGGCCGAATCCCAACCCCCTTCGGGGGCGGAGGGAGCCCGATCCCCGGGAGAAAACCAAAAGAGAGGCGGAACGGAGGGGACACGATCCTCGCCCCACGGGGCGAGGTTCACGGGCCCCTCCCTTCCGCTTAGGGAAACTCCCTCTCTCGAGGGGTCTCCCGAGAGGTGCCCCCCGTGTCACGGCCGAATCCTAACCCCCTCCGGGGGCGGAGGGAGCCGTGATACGGGGGGGCGGAGGGCTCGCAGGATCTTTGGAGCGGGGGCTCCGGAGATCCATTGCACGCGGGCTCTCACGAGGGGGAAGAGAATGGGTGGCCCCATTCTCTTCCTTCCAGGACCGGGGTAAAACCCGGTCCTTTTATCAAGGTTTGGAGCGCAAGCTCAGCGTGCGGCGACCCCGGCGTATGCGAAAGCGATTCCCGGGGCCGCTGCACAAGCGCTCAGAGGGCCACCGTGTGGTTTTAGTGGGTCGGGGGAGTCCCCGGGACGCATTTGAGTCCCGGTGGGCGTTGATCCCAGCCCCACATAACCCTCTCACCTCCCCCGAGGTGTGAGGGTATGCGGTCGCGCATTTCCACACGCAAAAAAAAAAAAAAAAAAAGGTTAGGTTAGGTTAGGTTAGGTTAGGTTAGGTTAGGTTAGGTTAGGTTAGGTTAGGTTAGGTTGACTCTCAAAGGACGACGGTCCATGTGCCAAACCCTCCTCCACGTGGTGAGAGTTGGAAACGTCGAGGTACCCCCTCGGCGGCTAACGGGTCACTGGCTTCGGGCAGAGCGCATATATCGCTATGTGTCTCTGGACACTGGCGTGATTGCTTGATATCCCTTCGAATGCTGCGGTCACAGCCGAAAACTGGGCGAATGCCCGGTCGATAGGCTGGGGGTAATTATCCTTAAGCCGTGGCAGGGGATGTCGGGTGATCGCAAAGGTGTCATCGCGGCGCATTAGGCGCAATCTCGAGGAAGCTTGTTCCTCGGGATGGCCGACCTGAGGAGGAATGAAATATAGCTTGGCTTGTTTCCGAATCTGAGGGAGAACCGGCTCGGGTGCCTTGCTTGCGGGGTGCTCACGGAGAGGTGGCGGCTTGGTGGGAGGCGAGGCACGCCTCGACGAGCCTACTGGGAACAGCCATCCTCTCCGCTAGTAGGTTGCGCCTCCGGGGTCGGAGATGCTCGGGCAGGAGCGGCCTCACTGCGCGTCCTGGCTGACGGTGATGTACCGGTGGGCTTTGGCCGTGCCGGGGTGATCTGTTGGCTGGGATTCGCGGATCGCCTGAGGTCTGCACGCGTTACCCGCTCCGCATGGGGCTCGAAAGAGACCCAAGTAGAGTGGGTGATGAGGGTTGTGCTTCACCCTCCGGAAATACGGAAGCACACTTACATCGAGTCACTTATGTCGAGACACGGATGCCCACCGGGGCGCGGTGATGTCAAGTGAAGGGGGATCCCGGAGCCTGACATCGCCAGCAACAGGGGTCCGCCTCCCCCTCGTATAAAAACTCGGAGGCGGGGACACGGGTAGAGATGATGATGGTTCTCTGGGTCTTTACTCAGAGGGCAATGCATCATACAAACAGGGGTCCGCCTTTCCCCTCGTATAAAAACGCGAAGGCGGCCGGTGCTGGGATGTATTCGAAATGGAAACATCCTGGTTAAATGGCATGGTCTGACCGGTGGACGGGCACGTGCTCCTGCGATTTCGGTTGTTCCTTGTGTCGGGGTGGGTCCCTGGTGAGCCCCCTCACCCCATATGACACTTGGAGCGGCCCACCTCCCCTCTTCTGTCAGAGGCTAGGTGCCAAGAGGGGTTTCGCAGGAGAGGCGACTCCCTGCCAATACAGACGTCTGTCTAGTGGGGATCACTCGGTCCACTATAAACATTCGGCGAGTGACACGCGATCGGGGGGGGGTGTCTGTCTAGCAGGTGTACAGGCTCCTCCCCCAAACGAGAGGTATGTCCGGGCAGAGGGACATTTTGGGGTGGACGGTCTCTGCGGGGACCCGAAATCTATCGCACCCTCCTGGGTGGCAGACTCTCAAAGGACGACGGTCCATGTGCCAAACCCTCCTCCACGTGGTGAGAGTTGGAAACGTCGAGGTACCCCCTCGGCGGCTAACGGGTCACTGGCTTCGGGCAGAGCGCATATATCGCTATGTGTCTCTGGACACTGGCGTGATCGCTTGATATCCCTTCGAATGCTGCGGTCACAGCCGAAAACTGGGCGAATGCCCGGTCGATAGGCTGGGGGTAATTATCCTTAAGCCGTGGCAGGGGATGTCGGGTGATCGCAAAGGTATCATCGCGGCGCATTAGGCGCAGTCTCGAGGAAGCTTGTTCCTCGGGATGGCCGACCTGAGGAGGAAGGAAATATAGCTTGGCTTGTTTCCGAATCTGAGGGAGAACCGGCTCGGGTGCCTTGCTTGCGGGGTGCTCACGGAGAGGTGGCGGCTTGGTGGGAGGCGAGGCACGCCTCGACGAGCCTACTGGGAACAGCCATCCTCTCCGCTAGTAGGTTGCGCCTCCGGGGTCGGAGATGCTCGGGCAGGAGCGGCCTCACTGCGCGTCCTGGCTGACGGTGATGTACCGGTGGGCTTTGGCCGTGCCGGGGTGATCTGTTGGCTGGGATTCGCGGATCGCCTGAGGTCTGCACGCGTTACCCGCTCCGCATGGGGCTCGAAAGAGACCCAAGTAGAGTGGGTGATGAGGGTTGTGCTTCACCCTCCGGAAATACGGAAGCACACTTACATCGAGTCACTTATGTCGAGACACGGATGCCCACCGGGGCGCGGTGATGTCAAGTGAAGGGGGATCCCGGAGCCTGACATCGCCAGCAACAGGGGTCCGCCTCCCCCTCGTATAAAAACTCGGAGGCGGGGACACGGGTAGAGATGATGATGGTTCTCTGGGTCTTTACTCAGAGGGCAATGCATCATACAAACAGGGGTCCGCCTTTCCCCTCGTATAAAAACGCGAAGGCGGCCGGTGCTGGGATGTATTCGAAATGGAAACATCCTGGCTAAATGGCATGGTCTGACCGGTGGACGGGCACGTGCTCCTGCGATTTCGGTTGTTCCTTGTGTCGGGGTGGGTCCCTGGTGAGCCCCCTCACCCCATATGACACTTGGAGCGGCCCACCTCCCCTCTTCTGTCAGAGGCTAGGTGCCAAGAGGGGTTTCGCAGGAGAGGCGACTCCCTGCCAATACAGACGTCTGTCTAGTGGGGATCACTCGGTCCACTATAAACATTCGGCGAGTGACACGCGATCGGGGGGGGTGTCTGTCTAGCAGGTGTACAGGCTCCTCCCCCAAACGAGAGGTATGTCCGGGCAGAGGGACATTTTGGGGTGGACGGTCTCTGCGGGGACCCGAAATCTATCGCACCCTCCTGGGTGGCACTCTCCCGTCGGTCGCCACCTTGTCGTGGTGGGAGAGCTCACCCAGTACACTGTCGTACTGGGTGCTAAGAGCGACCAGTACCAAGTTACTTGGTACAAGGCCTTTCCATGCTTGGAAAGGCGGTGTGTGTGTGTGTGTGGATGAATGAATGAGGGCAGGACGGGCTCTTTAGGGTTGGTACCCAACCGTCCTATGGGTGGGATCCCCAGAAAGAAAAGCCAAACTTTATTGATACTACTATGATGGACACCAATAAAGAGACGACGATTACTGTCGCAGCGGGGTCGGATACCGCAGCGGCCGGTGGGAGGGGCTGTATTGTCCCGGCAGCCTCCTCATCGTCATCAAACGTCGGGCCTCCACGGGAGTTGGAAACGAGCTCCCGTGGTGAAATGGCGATCCGTTTCACCAAGAGTGGTCCTAAAGCCGTACAGCTGAAGGGTAAGCCTAAGCCTAAGGCTAGTCCTAAGGCTGGCACCTCACAGCCAACCGTCCGGCTAACAAGGGTGGACCGAGGCGGAAAGATCTCCGCAAGCACCGCTCCCTTAACCAGAAGGGAGAGCGAGAGACATACCACCACTGCGGCGACGAGACAGGCTCATGTCTCCCCGGACCCGCAGTGGGAGCATTCTTCCTCCTTCTCCTCATCCTCGGACGAGGAGGAGGTAATGGACGTGGACGTGGAGGAGGTCCTCGAAGACCAGAGGAAGGCAACGGAGGCAGTGGAAAGAGGCCGAGGTAGGCCTCCAACCACACAAGAATACACCGGCATGACGGCGGCCCGTGCCGATCGTCTCGCCATCTTAGAGAAGGAGGTGCGCCTAAAAGAGGCTTTATACGTCTTGGACGTGAATGCTCCGCCCAAGCGTACCAGGGGAAGGGACAGCCTTCCCACGGAGGAGGAACTGATGGCTGCGTTTCAAGCGCAGAAAACATCGGAGATCTACGCGAAGGCCTGTCGGCACCTTATGGCTGTCGACAAGACCTCCGACGTATCGAAGGGGCTGCAGTCGACCCTTAGCACGGCGCTAAGGAGAGCGGCGCGGGAGGTCACTGTAGCCCTGAGCGTCCTGATGGAGAGAGCGCGCAGCGCCTCGGAGGAACCAGTTCCTTCGCAGGAACTCAGCGCCCTGAAAGTTTACGCCCAGACGCTCAAGAGTGGTAAGGAGAAGGCGGACGCCGAGATCGATGATCTCAAGAGGTCGCTCGCGGCAGCCAAAGCAGAGCTGGCCACTGCGAGGGCATCCGTCTCTCCGTCGCGTCGACCCCCTGCTCTGAAGCGCAAGCTCAGAAACAGGGACGTCGACATGGAGAAGGAGGAGGACTCCGACCCGCCTGCACGGGACTCGGAGTGGTGCCCGAACATTCCGGCACCAAGCTCTGCTCTGAGAACAGTGGACAGGGGGACCTCCCCCTGCCCAACCGTAGTGGAGGACAACGCGGCCTCTAGTGGGCTTAGCCCACAAGAGGTTGAGGCTCTTCTGTGCAGGATCACAGAGTTAAAGCAGGAAGTCGACAATACGCGGGCCGAGATGGCGGAAGTCCTGGACTCCTCCATCTCGGCAATGCAAAAATGTCGGGACGAGAATAGGGAGCTGCGTGGTCAGCTAGAACTCCGGGGGAGGAATAAACCTCCATCTACCGGGGTTCTGCGGGGGGGTAACGTTGCTGGGGGTCCGTCATCTTCTGTGAAGGGGGGGGGATCTTCGGTGGTGAAGGACTGTAATGGCTCGGGGGGAAACACGAACGAACTATGGTCGAAGGTTGTGGGGAGGAAGTCCGCGGGCGACGATAAGCGCCTACCGCGGGCTTCCAAGGGGCCTGCGGCTCCGCTAGCCGGAGAGCAGGCGGGTGCAGGTCAAGCGGCGAAGCCTGACAGGAAGCGCCGCAAGACTGCAAAAAGAAAAAAGAAGAAGGGTCCACGAGCTCCCGCAACCGCGGCCGTAACGGTCACGATTGCGGGAAAGGAGGGCAGTGACCTGACCTACGCCCGGGTGATGGGCGAGGCGAGGGAGAAGATCTCCCTCCAAGACCTTGGCATTGCAGGGTCAAGGCTCAGGCCATCAATGATGGGGGGTCTCGTAATAGAGATTCCTGGGAAAGACCGCCTATCCAAAGCTCGGCAGCTGGCCGAGCGGATGAAGGACTTGTTTAAGGAGAAGGAGGAGGTGAGGGTCACGCAGCCCCAAAAGACCGCGGAGTTGAGGGTCCGGGGCCTCGATGTGGCCACCACCTCCAAAGACGTCTCCCTGGCGATCGCTGCGGCGACGGGATGCCTGGAGGAGCTCGTTAGAGTGGGTGAGATCCGGCGCAGCTCGGACATTGGCCCAGGCTCAGCCTGGGTCTGCTGCCCGGTCTCGGTGGCCAGCAAATTGGCCAGAGCAGAAAAGCTGCAAATCGGGTGGAGCAGAGTCAAGGTGGAGACTCTGAAGGCTCGACCCGTTTTTTGTTTCCGGTGCCTCGGACACGGTCACGTCCGAGCCCGGTGCAAAGCGGCAGTGGACCGCAGCACCGCCTGTTACCGGTGCGGGGAGCTGGGCCACAGTGCCAAGGGGTGCACGGCGCAACCCAGATGCCTGGCTTGCGCCGATCTGGGTTTGTCAGCCGCGCACCGACTGGGTGGCAGAGGGTGCAAACCCAAACCACCCGCGAGGCGGATGGAGGATGTGCCGCTTGCGGAGAGATTGGCCACGGCCGCTCCCTCAAAGCAAGCGTCGAGGAAGGCGAAAAAGCCCGGTACACTCGCGGCGAAGCGAGTCCCTGCCGGGCCATCAGCAGCATCATCCTCTGGCCAGCAGAAACCGGCCAGTTGTAGGGAGGAAGAGGAGATGGAGACCGACACTTAGTCGGCCTCGTAGACCACCATCCTCAATTCGGAGGATGGAGTAAATCCCACAGTCAAGTGGGATTTACGGGGACTGCAGATCCACAAGTCGGGGGACTTGTGGGTCATTGCACGTAGTCCCCCGTGAGGAGGAGAGTGTGGCGCGACACCCACCTCTCCTCATGAGGAGTGAGACAAACGTCCCCCTCCTCGCGAGAAGGGCGCGAGTCAACGCGCAGTCTGAGATGTTCTTGGACGTAATGCCTCTAGCGGTTCCCGAGAACATCTCGCAAGGCCGAGTGTCGCCGTCTGGTTTTTAGTGGGTCGGGGGTCGCTTATACCCCCAGCCCCACATAACCCACCTTGCCTCCCCCGAGGCGGGTGGGTATGCGGTTGCGCATTTTCCAGACGTTAAAAAAAAAAAAAAAAAAAAAAAAGGTTAGGTTAGGTTAGGTTAGGTTAGGTTAGGTTAGGTTAGGTTAGGTTAGGTTAGGTTAGGTTAGGTTAGGTTAGGTTAGGTTAGGTTAGGTTAGGTTAGGTTAGGTTAGGTTAGGTTAGGTTAGGTTAGGTTAGGTTAGGTTAGGTTAGGTTAGGTTAGGTTAGGTTAGGTTAGGTTAGGTTAGGTTAGGTTAGGTTAGGTTAGGTTAGGTTAGGTTAGGTTAGGTTAGGTTAGGTTAGGTTAGGTTAGGTTAGGTTAGGTTAGGTTAGGTTAGGTTAGGTTAGGTTAGGTTAGGTTAGGTTAGGTTAGGTTAGGTTAGGTTAGGTTAGGTTAGGTTAGGTTAGGTTAGGTTAGGTTAGGTTAGGTTAGGTTAGGTTAGGTTAGGTTAGGTTAGGTTAGGTTAGGTTAGGTTAGGTTAGGTTAGGTTAGGTTAGGTTAGGTTAGGTTAGGTTAGGTTAGGTTAGGTTAGGTTAGGTTAGGTTAGGTTAGGTTAGGTTAGGTTAGGTTAGGTTAGGTTAGGTTAGGTTAGGTTAGGTTAGGTTAGGTTAGGTTAGGTTAGGTTAGGTTAGGTTAGGTTAGGTTAGGTTAGGTTAGGTTAGGTTAGGTTAGGTTAGGTTAGGTTAGGTTAGGTTAGGTTAGGTTAGGTTAGGTTAGGTTAGGTTAGGTTAGGTTAGGTTAGGTTAGGTTAGGTTAGGTTAGGTTAGGTTAGGTTAGGTTAGGTTAGGTTAGGTTAGGTTAGGTTAGGTTAGGTTAGGTTAGGTTAGGTTAGGTTAGGTTAGGTTAGGTTAGGTTAGGTTAGGTTAGGTTAGGTTAGGTTAGGTTAGGTTAGGTTAGGTTAGGTTAGGTTAGGTTAGGTTAGGTTAGGTTAGGTTAGGTTAGGTTAGGTTAGGTTAGGTTAGGTTAGGTTAGGTTAGGTTAGGTTAGGTTAGGTTAGGTTAGGTTAGGTTAGGTTAGGTTAGGTTAGGTTAGGTTAGGTTAGGTTAGGTTAGGTTAGGTTAGGTTAGGTTAGGTTAGGTTAGGTTAGGTTAGGTTAGGTTAGGTTAGGTTAGGTTAGGTTAGGTTAGGTTAGGTTAGGTTAGGTTAGGTTAGGTTAGGTTAGGTTAGGTTAGGTTAGGTTAGGTTAGGTTAGGTTAGGTTAGGTTAGGTTAGGTTAGGTTAGGTTAGGTTAGGTTAGGTTAGGTTAGGTTAGGTTAGGTTAGGTTAGGTTAGGTTAGGTTAGGTTAGGTTAGGTTAGGTTAGGTTAGGTTAGGTTAGGTTAGGTTAGGTTAGGTTAGGTTAGGTTAGGTTAGGTTAGGTTAGGTTAGGTTAGGTTAGGTTAGGTTAGGTTAGGTTAGGTTAGGTTAGGTTAGGTTAGGTTAGGTTAGGTTAGGTTAGGTTAGGTTAGGTTAGGTTAGGTTAGGTTAGGTTAGGTTAGGTTAGGTTAGGTTAGGTTAGGTTAGGTTAGGTTAGGTTAGGTTAGGTTAGGTTAGGTTAGGTTAGGTTAGGTTAGGTTAGGTTAGGTTAGGTTAGGTTAGGTTAGGTTAGGTTAGGTTAGGTTAGGTTAGGTTAGGTTAGGTTAGGTGGTTAGGTTAGGTTAGGTTAGGTTAGGTTAGGTTAGGTTAGGTTAGGTTAGGTTAGGTTAGGTTAGGTTAGGTTAGGTTAGGTTAGGTTAGGTTAGGTTAGGTTAGGTTAGGTTAGGTTAGGTTAGGTTAGGTTAGGTTAGGTTAGGTTAGGTTAGGTTAGGTTAGGTTAGGTTAGGTTAGGTTAGGTTAGGTTAGGTTAGGTTAGGTTAGGTTAGGTTAGGTTAGGTTAGGTTAGGTTAGGTTAGGTTAGGTTAGGTTAGGTTAGGTTAGGTTAGGTTAGGTTAGGTTAGGTTAGGTTAGGTTAGGTTAGGTTAGGTTAGGTTAGGTTAGGTTAGGTTAGGTTAGGTTAGGTTAGGTTAGGTTAGGTTAGGTTAGGTTAGGTTAGGTTAGGTTAGGTTAGGTTAGGTTAGGTTAGGTTAGGTTAGGTTAGGTTAGGTTAGGTTAGGTTAGGTTAGGTTAGGTTAGGTTAGGTTAGGTTAGGTTAGGTTAGGTTAGGTTAGGTTAGGTTAGGTTAGGTTAGGTTAGGTTAGGTTAGGTTAGGTTAGGTTAGGTTAGGTTAGGTTAGGTTAGGTTAGGTTAGGTTAGGTTAGGTTAGGTTAGGTTAGGTTAGGTTAGGTTAGGTTAGGTTAGGTTAGGTTAGGTTAGGTTAGGTTAGGTTAGGTTAGGTTAGGTTAGGTTAGGTTAGGTTAGGTTAGGTTAGGTTAGGTTAGGTTAGGTTAGGTTAGGTTAGGTTAGGTTAGGTTAGGTTAGGTTAGGTTAGGTTAGGTTAGGTTAGGTTAGGTTAGGTTAGGTTAGGTTAGGTTAGGTTAGGTTAGGTTAGGTTAGGTTAGGTTAGGTTAGGTTAGGTTAGGTTAGGTTAGGTTAGGTTAGGTTAGGTTAGGTTAGGTTAGGTTAGGTTAGGTTAGGTTAGGTTAGGTTAGGTTAGGTTAGGTTAGGTTAGGTTAGGTTAGGTTAGGTTAGGTTAGGTTAGGTTAGGTTAGGTTAGGTTAGGTTAGGTTAGGTTAGGTTAGGTTAGGTTAGGTTAGGTTAGGTTAGGTTAGGTTAGGTTAGGTTAGGTTAGGTTAGGTTAGGTTAGGTTAGGTTAGGTTAGGTTAGGTTAGGTTAGGTTAGGTTAGGTTAGGTTAGGTTAGGTTAGGTTAGGTTAGGTTAGGTTAGGTTAGGTTAGGTTAGGTTAGGTTAGGTTAGGTTAGGTTAGGTTAGGTTAGGTTAGGTTAGGTTAGGTTAGGTTAGGTTAGGTTAGGTTAGGTTAGGTTAGGTTAGGTTAGGTTAGGTTAGGTTAGGTTAGGTTAGGTTAGGTTAGGTTAGGTTAGGTTAGGTTAGGTTAGGTTAGGTTAGGTTAGGTTAGGTTAGGTTAGGTTAGGTTAGGTTAGGTTAGGTTAGGTTAGGTTAGGTTAGGTTAGGTTAGGTTAGGTTAGGTTAGGTTAGGTTAGGTTAGGTTAGGTTAGGTTAGGTTAGGTTAGGTTAGGTTAGGTTAGGTTAGGTTAGGTTAGGTTAGGTTAGGTTAGGTTAGGTTAGGTTAGGTTAGGTTAGGTTAGGTTAGGTTAGGTTAGGTTAGGTTAGGTTAGGTTAGGTTAGGTTAGGTTAGGTTAGGTTAGGTTAGGTTAGGTTAGGTTAGGTTAGGTTAGGTTAGGTTAGGTTAGGTTAGGTTAGGTTAGGTTAGGTTAGGTTAGGTTAGGTTAGGTTAGGTTAGGTTAGGTTAGGTTAGGTTAGGTTAGGTTAGGTTAGGTTAGGTTAGGTTAGGTTAGGTTAGGTTAGGTTAGGTTAGGTTAGGTTAGGTTAGGTTAGGTTAGGTTAGGTTAGGTTAGGTTAGGTTAGGTTAGGTTAGGTTAGGTTAGGTTAGGTTAGGTTAGGTTAGGTTAGGTTAGGTTAGGTTAGGTTAGGTTAGGTTAGGTTAGGTTAGGTTAGGTTAGGTTAGGTTAGGTTAGGTTAGGTTAGGTTAGGTTAGGTTAGGTTAGGTTAGGTTAGGTTAGGTTAGGTTAGGTTAGGTTAGGTTAGGTTAGGTTAGGTTAGGTTAGGTTAGGTTAGGTTAGGTTAGGTTAGGTTAGGTTAGGTTAGGTTAGGTTAGGTTAGGTTAGGTTAGGTTAGGTTAGGTTAGGTTAGGTTAGGTTAGGTTAGGTTAGGTTAGGTTAGGTTAGGTTAGGTTAGGTTAGGTTAGGTTAGGTTAGGTTAGGTTAGGTTAGGTTAGGTTAGGTTAGGTTAGGTTAGGTTAGGTTAGGTTAGGTTAGGTTAGGTTAGGTTAGGTTAGGTTAGGTTAGGTTAGGTTAGGTTAGGTTAGGTTAGGTTAGGTTAGGTTAGGTTAGGTTAGGTTAGGTTAGGTTAGGTTAGGTTAGGTTAGGTTAGGTTAGGTTAGGTTAGGTTAGGTTAGGTTAGGTTAGGTTAGGTTAGGTTAGGTTAGGTTAGGTTAGGTTAGGTTAGGTTAGGTTAGGTTAGGTTAGGTTAGGTTAGGTTAGGTTAGGTTAGGTTAGGTTAGGTTAGGTTAGGTTAGGTTAGGTTAGGTTAGGTTAGGTTAGGTTAGGTTAGGTTAGGTTAGGTTAGGTTAGGTTAGGTTAGGTTAGGTTAGGTTAGGTTAGGTTAGGTTAGGTTAGGTTAGGTTAGGTTAGGTTAGGTTAGGTTAGGTTAGGTTAGGTTAGGTTAGGTTAGGTTAGGTTAGGTTAGGTTAGGTTAGGTTAGGTTAGGTTAGGTTAGGTTAGGTTAGGTTAGGTTAGGTTAGGTTAGGTTAGGTTAGGTTAGGTTAGGTTAGGTTAGGTTAGGTTAGGTTAGGTTAGGTTAGGTTAGGTTAGGTTAGGTTAGGTTAGGTTAGGTTAGGTTAGGTTAGGTTAGGTTAGGTTAGGTTAGGTTAGGTTAGGTTAGGTTAGGTTAGGTTAGGTTAGGTTAGGTTAGGTTAGGTTAGGTTAGGTTAGGTTAGGTTAGGTTAGGTTAGGTTAGGTTAGGTTAGGTTAGGTTAGGTTAGGTTAGGTTAGGTTAGGTTAGGTTAGGTTAGGTTAGGTTAGGTTAGGTTAGGTTAGGTTAGGTTAGGTTAGGTTAGGTTAGGTTAGGTTAGGTTAGGTTAGGTTAGGTTAGGTTAGGTTAGGTTAGGTTAGGTTAGGTTAGGTTAGGTTAGGTTAGGTTAGGTTAGGTTAGGTTAGGTTAGGTTAGGTTAGGTTAGGTTAGGTTAGGTTAGGTTAGGTTAGGTTAGGTTAGGTTAGGTTAGGTTAGGTTAGGTTAGGTTAGGTTAGGTTAGGTTAGGTTAGGTTAGGTTAGGTTAGGTTAGGTTAGGTTAGGTTAGGTTAGGTTAGGTTAGGTTAGGTTAGGTTAGGTTAGGTTAGGTTAGGTTAGGTTAGGTTAGGTTAGGTTAGGTTAGGTTAGGTTAGGTTAGGTTAGGTTAGGTTAGGTTAGGTTAGGTTAGGTTAGGTTAGGTTAGGTTAGGTTAGGTTAGGTTAGGTTAGGTTAGGTTAGGTTAGGTTAGGTTAGGTTAGGTTAGGTTAGGTTAGGTTAGGTTAGGTTAGGTTAGGTTAGGTTAGGTTAGGTTAGGTTAGGTTAGGTTAGGTTAGGTTAGGTTAGGTTAGGTTAGGTTAGGTTAGGTTAGGTTAGGTTAGGTTAGGTTAGGTTAGGTTAGGTTAGGTTAGGTTAGGTTAGGTTAGGTTAGGTTAGGTTAGGTTAGGTTAGGTTAGGTTAGGTTAGGTTAGGTTAGGTTAGGTTAGGTTAGGTTAGGTTAGGTTAGGTTAGGTTAGGTTAGGTTAGGTTAGGTTAGGTTAGGTTAGGTTAGGTTAGGTTAGGTTAGGTTAGGTTAGGTTAGGTTAGGTTAGGTTAGGTTAGGTTAGGTTAGGTTAGGTTAGGTTAGGTTAGGTTAGGTTAGGTTAGGTTAGGTTAGGTTAGGTTAGGTTAGGTTAGGTTAGGTTAGGTTAGGTTAGGTTAGGTTAGGTTAGGTTAGGTTAGGTTAGGTTAGGTTAGGTTAGGTTAGGTTAGGTTAGGTTAGGTTAGGTTAGGTTAGGTTAGGTTAGGTTAGGTTAGGTTAGGTTAGGTTAGGTTAGGTTAGGTTAGGTTAGGTTAGGTTAGGTTAGGTTAGGTTAGGTTAGGTTAGGTTAGGTTAGGTTAGGTTAGGTTAGGTTAGGTTAGGTTAGGTTAGGTTAGGTTAGGTTAGGTTAGGTTAGGTTAGGTTAGGTTAGGTTAGGTTAGGTTAGGTTAGGTTAGGTTAGGTTAGGTTAGGTTAGGTTAGGTTAGGTTAGGTTAGGTTAGGTTAGGTTAGGTTAGGTTAGGTTAGGTTAGGTTAGGTTAGGTTAGGTTAGGTTAGGTTAGGTTAGGTTAGGTTAGGTTAGGTTAGGTTAGGTTAGGTTAGGTTAGGTTAGGTTAGGTTAGGTTAGGTTAGGTTAGGTTAGGTTAGGTTAGGTTAGGTTAGGTTAGGTTAGGTTAGGTTAGGTTAGGTTAGGTTAGGTTAGGTTAGGTTAGGTTAGGTTAGGTTAGGTTAGGTTAGGTTAGGTTAGGTTAGGTTAGGTTAGGTTAGGTTAGGTTAGGTTAGGTTAGGTTAGGTTAGGTTAGGTTAGGTTAGGTTAGGTTAGGTTAGGTTAGGTTAGGTTAGGTTAGGTTAGGTTAGGTTAGGTTAGGTTAGGTTAGGTTAGGTTAGGTTAGGTTAGGTTAGGTTAGGTTAGGTTAGGTTAGGTTAGGTTAGGTTAGGTTAGGTTAGGTTAGGTTAGGTTAGGTTAGGTTAGGTTAGGTTAGGTTAGGTTAGGTTAGGTTAGGTTAGGTTAGGTTAGGTTAGGTTAGGTTAGGTTAGGTTAGGTTAGGTTAGGTTAGGTTAGGTTAGGTTAGGTTAGGTTAGGTTAGGTTAGGTTAGGTTAGGTTAGGTTAGGTTAGGTTAGGTTAGGTTAGGTTAGGTTAGGTTAGGTTAGGTTAGGTTAGGTTAGGTTAGGTTAGGTTAGGTTAGGTTAGGTTAGGTTAGGTTAGGTTAGGTTAGGTTAGGTTAGGTTAGGTTAGGTTAGGTTAGGTTAGGTTAGGTTAGGTTAGGTTAGGTTAGGTTAGGTTAGGTTAGGTTAGGTTAGGTTAGGTTAGGTTAGGTTAGGTTAGGTTAGGTTAGGTTAGGTTAGGTTAGGTTAGGTTAGGTTAGGTTAGGTTAGGTTAGGTTAGGTTAGGTTAGGTTAGGTTAGGTTAGGTTAGGTTAGGTTAGGTTAGGTTAGGTTAGGTTAGGTTAGGTTAGGTTAGGTTAGGTTAGGTTAGGTTAGGTTAGGTTAGGTTAGGTTAGGTTAGGTTAGGTTAGGTTAGGTTAGGTTAGGTTAGGTTAGGTTAGGTTAGGTTAGGTTAGGTTAGGTTAGGTTAGGTTAGGTTAGGTTAGGTTAGGTTAGGTTAGGTTAGGTTAGGTTAGGTTAGGTTAGGTTAGGTTAGGTTAGGTTAGGTTAGGTTAGGTTAGGTTAGGTTAGGTTAGGTTAGGTTAGGTTAGGTTAGGTTAGGTTAGGTTAGGTTAGGTTAGGTTAGGTTAGGTTAGGTTAGGTTAGGTTAGGTTAGGTTAGGTTAGGTTAGGTTAGGTTAGGTTAGGTTAGGTTAGGTTAGGTTAGGTTAGGTTAGGTTAGGTTAGGTTAGGTTAGGTTAGGTTAGGTTAGGTTAGGTTAGGTTAGGTTAGGTTAGGTTAGGTTAGGTTAGGTTAGGTTAGGTTAGGTTAGGTTAGGTTAGGTTAGGTTAGGTTAGGTTAGGTTAGGTTAGGTTAGGTTAGGTTAGGTTAGGTTAGGTTAGGTTAGGTTAGGTTAGGTTAGGTTAGGTTAGGTTAGGTTAGGTTAGGTTAGGTTAGGTTAGGTTAGGTTAGGTTAGGTTAGGTTAGGTTAGGTTAGGTTAGGTTAGGTTAGGTTAGGTTAGGTTAGGTTAGGTTAGGTTAGGTTAGGTTAGGTTAGGTTAGGTTAGGTTAGGTTAGGTTAGGTTAGGTTAGGTTAGGTTAGGTTAGGTTAGGTTAGGTTAGGTTAGGTTAGGTTAGGTTAGGTTAGGTTAGGTTAGGTTAGGTTAGGTTAGGTTAGGTTAGGTTAGGTTAGGTTAGGTTAGGTTAGGTTAGGTTAGGTTAGGTTAGGTTAGGTTAGGTTAGGTTAGGTTAGGTTAGGTTAGGTTAGGTTAGGTTAGGTTGGTTAGGTTAGGTTAGGTTAGGTTGGTTAGGTTAGGTTAGGTTAGGTTAGGTTAGGTTAGGTTAGGTTAGGTTAGGTTAGGTTAGGTTAGGTTAGGTTAGGTTAGGTTAGGTTAGGTTAGGTTAGGTTAGGTTAGGTTAGGTTAGGTTAGGTTAGGTTAGGTTAGGTTAGGTTAGGTTAGGTTAGGTTAGGTTAGGTTAGGTTAGGTTAGGTTAGGTTAGGTTAGGTTAGGTTAGGTTAGGTTAGGTTAGGTTAGGTTAGGTTAGGTTAGGTTAGGTTAGGTTAGGTTAGGTTAGGTTAGGTTAGGTTAGGTTAGGTTAGGTTAGGTTAGGTTAGGTTAGGTTAGGTTAGGTTAGGTTAGGTTAGGTTAGGTTAGGTTAGGTTAGGTTAGGTTAGGTTAGGTTAGGTTAGGTTAGGTTAGGTTAGGTTAGGTTAGGTTAGGTTAGGTTAGGTTAGGTTAGGTTAGGTTAGGTTAGGTTAGGTTAGGTTAGGTTAGGTTAGGTTAGGTTAGGTTAGGTTAGGTTAGGTTAGGTTAGGTTAGGTTAGGTTAGGTTAGGTTAGGTTAGGTTAGGTTAGGTTAGGTTAGGTTAGGTTAGGTTAGGTTAGGTTAGGTTAGGTTAGGTTAGGTTAGGTTAGGTTAGGTTAGGTTAGGTTAGGTTAGGTTAGGTTAGGTTAGGTTAGGTTAGGTTAGGTTAGGTTAGGTTAGGTTAGGTTAGGTTAGGTTAGGTTAGGTTAGGTTAGGTTAGGTTAGGTTAGGTTAGGTTAGGTTAGGTTAGGTTAGGTTAGGTTAGGTTAGGTTAGGTTAGGTTAGGTTAGGTTAGGTTAGGTTAGGTTAGGTTAGGTTAGGTTAGGTTAGGTTAGGTTAGGTTAGGTTAGGTTAGGTTAGGTTAGGTTAGGTTAGGTTAGGTTAGGTTAGGTTAGGTTAGGTTAGGTTAGGTTAGGTTAGGTTAGGTTAGGTTAGGTTAGGTTAGGTTAGGTTAGGTTAGGTTAGGTTAGGTTAGGTTAGGTTAGGTTAGGTTAGGTTAGGTTAGGTTAGGTTAGGTTAGGTTAGGTTAGGTTAGGTTAGGTTAGGTTAGGTTAGGTTAGGTTAGGTTAGGTTAGGTTAGGTTAGGTTAGGTTAGGTTAGGTTAGGTTAGGTTAGGTTAGGTTAGGTTAGGTTAGGTTAGGTTAGGTTAGGTTAGGTTAGGTTAGGTTAGGTTAGGTTAGGTTAGGTTAGGTTAGGTTAGGTTAGGTTAGGTTAGGTTAGGTTAGGTTAGGTTAGGTTAGGTTAGGTTAGGTTAGGTTAGGTTAGGTTAGGTTAGGTTAGGTTAGGTTAGGTTAGGTTAGGTTAGGTTAGGTTAGGTTAGGTTAGGTTAGGTTAGGTTAGGTTAGGTTAGGTTAGGTTAGGTTAGGTTAGGTTAGGTTAGGTTAGGTTAGGTTAGGTTAGGTTAGGTTAGGTTAGGTTAGGTTAGGTTAGGTTAGGTTAGGTTAGGTTAGGTTAGGTTAGGTTAGGTTAGGTTAGGTTAGGTTAGGTTAGGTTAGGTTAGGTTAGGTTAGGTTAGGTTAGGTTAGGTTAGGTTAGGTTAGGTTAGGTTAGGTTAGGTTAGGTTAGGTTAGGTTAGGTTAGGTTAGGTTAGGTTAGGTTAGGTTAGGTTAGGTTAGGTTAGGTTAGGTTAGGTTAGGTTAGGTTAGGTTAGGTTAGGTTAGGTTAGGTTAGGTTAGGTTAGGTTAGGTTAGGTTAGGTTAGGTTAGGTTAGGTTAGGTTAGGTTAGGTTAGGTTAGGTTAGGTTAGGTTAGGTTAGGTTAGGTTAGGTTAGGTTAGGTTAGGTTAGGTTAGGTTAGGTTAGGTTAGGTTAGGTTAGGTTAGGTTAGGTTAGGTTAGGTTAGGTTAGGTTAGGTTAGGTTAGGTTAGGTTAGGTTAGGTTAGGTTAGGTTAGGTTAGGTTAGGTTAGGTTAGGTTAGGTTAGGTTAGGTTAGGTTAGGTTAGGTTAGGTTAGGTTAGGTTAGGTTAGGTTAGGTTAGGTTAGGTTAGGTTAGGTTAGGTTAGGTTAGGTTAGGTTAGGTTAGGTTAGGTTAGGTTAGGTTAGGTTAGGTTAGGTTAGGTTAGGTTAGGTTAGGTTAGGTTAGGTTAGGTTAGGTTAGGTTAGGTTAGGTTAGGTTAGGTTAGGTTAGGTTAGGTTAGGTTAGGTTAGGTTAGGTTAGGTTAGGTTAGGTTAGGTTAGGTTAGGTTAGGTTAGGTTAGGTTAGGTTAGGTTAGGTTAGGTTAGGTTAGGTTAGGTTAGGTTAGGTTAGGTTAGGTTAGGTTAGGTTAGGTTAGGTTAGGTTAGGTTAGGTTAGGTTAGGTTAGGTTAGGTTAGGTTAGGTTAGGTTAGGTTAGGTTAGGTTAGGTTAGGTTAGGTTAGGTTAGGTTAGGTTAGGTTAGGTTAGGTTAGGTTAGGTTAGGTTAGGTTAGGTTAGGTTAGGTTAGGTTAGGTTAGGTTAGGTTAGGTTAGGTTAGGTTAGGTTAGGTTAGGTTAGGTTAGGTTAGGTTAGGTTAGGTTAGGTTAGGTTAGGTTAGGTTAGGTTAGGTTAGGTTAGGTTAGGTTAGGTTAGGTTAGGTTAGGTTAGGTTAGGTTAGGTTAGGTTAGGTTAGGTTAGGTTAGGTTAGGTTAGGTTAGGTTAGGTTAGGTTAGGTTAGGTTAGGTTAGGTTAGGTTAGGTTAGGTTAGGTTAGGTTAGGTTAGGTTAGGTTAGGTTAGGTTAGGTTAGGTTAGGTTAGGTTAGGTTAGGTTAGGTTAGGTTAGGTTAGGTTAGGTTAGGTTAGGTTAGGTTAGGTTAGGTTAGGTTAGGTTAGGTTAGGTTAGGTTAGGTTAGGTTAGGTTAGGTTAGGTTAGGTTAGGTTAGGTTAGGTTAGGTTAGGTTAGGTTAGGTTAGGTTAGGTTAGGTTAGGTTAGGTTAGGTTAGGTTAGGTTAGGTTAGGTTAGGTTAGGTTAGGTTAGGTTAGGTTAGGTTAGGTTAGGTTAGGTTAGGTTAGGTTAGGTTAGGTTAGGTTAGGTTAGGTTAGGTTAGGTTAGGTTAGGTTAGGTTAGGTTAGGTTAGGTTAGGTTAGGTTAGGTTAGGTTAGGTTAGGTTAGGTTAGGTTAGGTTAGGTTAGGTTAGGTTAGGTTAGGTTAGGTTAGGTTAGGTTAGGTTAGGTTAGGTTAGGTTAGGTTAGGTTAGGTTAGGTTAGGTTAGGTTAGGTTAGGTTAGGTTAGGTTAGGTTAGGTTAGGTTAGGTTAGGTTAGGTTAGGTTAGGTTAGGTTAGGTTAGGTTAGGTTAGGTTAGGTTAGGTTAGGTTAGGTTAGGTTAGGTTAGGTTAGGTTAGGTTAGGTTAGGTTAGGTTAGGTTAGGTTAGGTTAGGTTAGGTTAGGTTAGGTTAGGTTAGGTTAGGTTAGGTTAGGTTAGGTTAGGTTAGGTTAGGTTAGGTTAGGTTAGGTTAGGTTAGGTTAGGTTAGGTTAGGTTAGGTTAGGTTAGGTTAGGTTAGGTTAGGTTAGGTTAGGTTAGGTTAGGTTAGGTTAGGTTAGGTTAGGTTAGGTTAGGTTAGGTTAGGTTAGGTTAGGTTAGGTTAGGTTAGGTTAGGTTAGGTTAGGTTAGGTTAGGTTAGGTTAGGTTAGGTTAGGTTAGGTTAGGTTAGGTTAGGTTAGGTTAGGTTAGGTTAGGTTAGGTTAGGTTAGGTTAGGTTAGGTTAGGTTAGGTTAGGTTAGGTTAGGTTAGGTTAGGTTAGGTTAGGTTAGGTTAGGTTAGGTTAGGTTAGGTTAGGTTAGGTTAGGTTAGGTTAGGTTAGGTTAGGTTAGGTTAGGTTAGGTTAGGTTAGGTTAGGTTAGGTTAGGTTAGGTTAGGTTAGGTTAGGTTAGGTTAGGTTAGGTTAGGTTAGGTTAGGTTAGGTTAGGTTAGGTTAGGTTAGGTTAGGTTAGGTTAGGTTAGGTTAGGTTAGGTTAGGTTAGGTTAGGTTAGGTTAGGTTAGGTTAGGTTAGGTTAGGTTAGGTTAGGTTAGGTTAGGTTAGGTTAGGTTAGGTTAGGTTAGGTTAGGTTAGGTTAGGTTAGGTTAGGTTAGGTTAGGTTAGGTTAGGTTAGGTTAGGTTAGGTTAGGTTAGGTTAGGTTAGGTTAGGTTAGGTTAGGTTAGGTTAGGTTAGGTTAGGTTAGGTTAGGTTAGGTTAGGTTAGGTTAGGTTAGGTTAGGTTAGGTTAGGTTAGGTTAGGTTAGGTTAGGTTAGGTTAGGTTAGGTTAGGTTAGGTTAGGTTAGGTTAGGTTAGGTTAGGTTAGGTTAGGTTAGGTTAGGTTAGGTTAGGTTAGGTTAGGTTAGGTTAGGTTAGGTTAGGTTAGGTTAGGTTAGGTTAGGTTAGGTTAGGTTAGGTTAGGTTAGGTTAGGTTAGGTTAGGTTAGGTTAGGTTAGGTTAGGTTAGGTTAGGTTAGGTTAGGTTAGGTTAGGTTAGGTTAGGTTAGGTTAGGTTAGGTTAGGTTAGGTTAGGTTAGGTTAGGTTAGGTTAGGTTAGGTTAGGTTAGGTTAGGTTAGGTTAGGTTAGGTTAGGTTAGGTTAGGTTAGGTTAGGTTAGGTTAGGTTAGGTTAGGTTAGGTTAGGTTAGGTTAGGTTAGGTTAGGTTAGGTTAGGTTAGGTTAGGTTAGGTTAGGTTAGGTTAGGTTAGGTTAGGTTAGGTTAGGTTAGGTTAGGTTAGGTTAGGTTAGGTTAGGTTAGGTTAGGTTAGGTTAGGTTAGGTTAGGTTAGGTTAGGTTAGGTTAGGTTAGGTTAGGTTAGGTTAGGTTAGGTTAGGTTAGGTTAGGTTAGGTTAGGTTAGGTTAGGTTAGGTTAGGTTAGGTTAGGTTAGGTTAGGTTAGGTTAGGTTAGGTTAGGTTAGGTTAGGTTAGGTTAGGTTAGGTTAGGTTAGGTTAGGTTAGGTTAGGTTAGGTTAGGTTAGGTTAGGTTAGGTTAGGTTAGGTTAGGTTAGGTTAGGTTAGGTTAGGTTAGGTTAGGTTAGGTTAGGTTAGGTTAGGTTAGGTTAGGTTAGGTTAGGTTAGGTTAGGTTAGGTTAGGTTAGGTTAGGTTAGGTTAGGTTAGGTTAGGTTAGGTTAGGTTAGGTTAGGTTAGGTTAGGTTAGGTTAGGTTAGGTTAGGTTAGGTTAGGTTAGGTTAGGTTAGGTTAGGTTAGGTTAGGTTAGGTTAGGTTAGGTTAGGTTAGGTTAGGTTAGGTTAGGTTAGGTTAGGTTAGGTTAGGTTAGGTTAGGTTAGGTTAGGTTAGGTTAGGTTAGGTTAGGTTAGGTTAGGTTAGGTTAGGTTAGGTTAGGTTAGGTTAGGTTAGGTTAGGTTAGGTTAGGTTAGGTTAGGTTAGGTTAGGTTAGGTTAGGTTAGGTTAGGTTAGGTTAGGTTAGGTTAGGTTAGGTTAGGTTAGGTTAGGTTAGGTTAGGTTAGGTTAGGTTAGGTTAGGTTAGGTTAGGTTAGGTTAGGTTAGGTTAGGTTAGGTTAGGTTAGGTTAGGTTAGGTTAGGTTAGGTTAGGTTAGGTTAGGTTAGGTTAGGTTAGGTTAGGTTAGGTTAGGTTAGGTTAGGTTAGGTTAGGTTAGGTTAGGTTAGGTTAGGTTAGGTTAGGTTAGGTTAGGTTAGGTTAGGTTAGGTTAGGTTAGGTTAGGTTAGGTTAGGTTAGGTTAGGTTAGGTTAGGTTAGGTTAGGTTAGGTTAGGTTAGGTTAGGTTAGGTTAGGTTAGGTTAGGTTAGGTTAGGTTAGGTTAGGTTAGGTTAGGTTAGGTTAGGTTAGGTTAGGTTAGGTTAGGTTAGGTTAGGTTAGGTTAGGTTAGGTTAGGTTAGGTTAGGTTAGGTTAGGTTAGGTTAGGTTAGGTTAGGTTAGGTTAGGTTAGGTTAGGTTAGGTTAGGTTAGGTTAGGTTAGGTTAGGTTAGGTTAGGTTAGGTTAGGTTAGGTTAGGTTAGGTTAGGTTAGGTTAGGTTAGGTTAGGTTAGGTTAGGTTAGGTTAGGTTAGGTTAGGTTAGGTTAGGTTAGGTTAGGTTAGGTTAGGTTAGGTTAGGTTAGGTTAGGTTAGGTTAGGTTAGGTTAGGTTAGGTTAGGTTAGGTTAGGTTAGGTTAGGTTAGGTTAGGTTAGGTTAGGTTAGGTTAGGTTAGGTTAGGTTAGGTTAGGTTAGGTTAGGTTAGGTTAGGTTAGGTTAGGTTAGGTTAGGTTAGGTTAGGTTAGGTTAGGTTAGGTTAGGTTAGGTTAGGTTAGGTTAGGTTAGGTTAGGTTAGGTTAGGTTAGGTTAGGTTAGGTTAGGTTAGGTTAGGTTAGGTTAGGTTAGGTTAGGTTAGGTTAGGTTAGGTTAGGTTAGGTTAGGTTAGGTTAGGTTAGGTTAGGTTAGGTTAGGTTAGGTTAGGTTAGGTTAGGTTAGGTTAGGTTAGGTTAGGTTAGGTTAGGTTAGGTTAGGTTAGGTTAGGTTAGGTTAGGTTAGGTTAGGTTAGGTTAGGTTAGGTTAGGTTAGGTTAGGTTAGGTTAGGTTAGGTTAGGTTAGGTTAGGTTAGGTTAGGTTAGGTTAGGTTAGGTTAGGTTAGGTTAGGTTAGGTTAGGTTAGGTTAGGTTAGGTTAGGTTAGGTTAGGTTAGGTTAGGTTAGGTTAGGTTAGGTTAGGTTAGGTTAGGTTAGGTTAGGTTAGGTTAGGTTAGGTTAGGTTAGGTTAGGTTAGGTTAGGTTAGGTTAGGTTAGGTTAGGTTAGGTTAGGTTAGGTTAGGTTAGGTTAGGTTAGGTTAGGTTAGGTTAGGTTAGGTTAGGTTAGGTTAGGTTAGGTTAGGTTAGGTTAGGTTAGGTTAGGTTAGGTTAGGTTAGGTTAGGTTAGGTTAGGTTAGGTTAGGTTAGGTTAGGTTAGGTTAGGTTAGGTTAGGTTAGGTTAGGTTAGGTTAGGTTAGGTTAGGTTAGGTTAGGTTAGGTTAGGTTAGGTTAGGTTAGGTTAGGTTAGGTTAGGTTAGGTTAGGTTAGGTTAGGTTAGGTTAGGTTAGGTTAGGTTAGGTTAGGTTAGGTTAGGTTAGGTTAGGTTAGGTTAGGTTAGGTTAGGTTAGGTTAGGTTAGGTTAGGTTAGGTTAGGTTAGGTTAGGTTAGGTTAGGTTAGGTTAGGTTAGGTTAGGTTAGGTTAGGTTAGGTTAGGTTAGGTTAGGTTAGGTTAGGTTAGGTTAGGTTAGGTTAGGTTAGGTTAGGTTAGGTTAGGTTAGGTTAGGTTAGGTTAGGTTAGGTTAGGTTAGGTTAGGTTAGGTTAGGTTAGGTTAGGTTAGGTTAGGTTAGGTTAGGTTAGGTTAGGTTAGGTTAGGTTAGGTTAGGTTAGGTTAGGTTAGGTTAGGTTAGGTTAGGTTAGGTTAGGTTAGGTTAGGTTAGGTTAGGTTAGGTTAGGTTAGGTTAGGTTAGGTTAGGTTAGGTTAGGTTAGGTTAGGTTAGGTTAGGTTAGGTTAGGTTAGGTTAGGTTAGGTTAGGTTAGGTTAGGTTAGGTTAGGTTAGGTTAGGTTAGGTTAGGTTAGGTTAGGTTAGGTTAGGTTAGGTTAGGTTAGGTTAGGTTAGGTTAGGTTAGGTTAGGTTAGGTTAGGTTAGGTTAGGTTAGGTTAGGTTAGGTTAGGTTAGGTTAGGTTAGGTTAGGTTAGGTTAGGTTAGGTTAGGTTAGGTTAGGTTAGGTTAGGTTAGGTTAGGTTAGGTTAGGTTAGGTTAGGTTAGGTTAGGTTAGGTTAGGTTAGGTTAGGTTAGGTTAGGTTAGGTTAGGTTAGGTTAGGTTAGGTTAGGTTAGGTTAGGTTAGGTTAGGTTAGGTTAGGTTAGGTTAGGTTAGGTTAGGTTAGGTTAGGTTAGGTTAGGTTAGGTTAGGTTAGGTTAGGTTAGGTTAGGTTAGGTTAGGTTAGGTTAGGTTAGGTTAGGTTAGGTTAGGTTAGGTTAGGTTAGGTTAGGTTAGGTTAGGTTAGGTTAGGTTAGGTTAGGTTAGGTTAGGTTAGGTTAGGTTAGGTTAGGTTAGGTTAGGTTAGGTTAGGTTAGGTTAGGTTAGGTTAGGTTAGGTTAGGTTAGGTTAGGTTAGGTTAGGTTAGGTTAGGTTAGGTTAGGTTAGGTTAGGTTAGGTTAGGTTAGGTTAGGTTAGGTTAGGTTAGGTTAGGTTAGGTTAGGTTAGGTTAGGTTAGGTTAGGTTAGGTTAGGTTAGGTTAGGTTAGGTTAGGTTAGGTTAGGTTAGGTTAGGTTAGGTTAGGTTAGGTTAGGTTAGGTTAGGTTAGGTTAGGTTAGGTTAGGTTAGGTTAGGTTAGGTTAGGTTAGGTTAGGTTAGGTTAGGTTAGGTTAGGTTAGGTTAGGTTAGGTTAGGTTAGGTTAGGTTAGGTTAGGTTAGGTTAGGTTAGGTTAGGTTAGGTTAGGTTAGGTTAGGTTAGGTTAGGTTAGGTTAGGTTAGGTTAGGTTAGGTTAGGTTAGGTTAGGTTAGGTTAGGTTAGGTTAGGTTAGGTTAGGTTAGGTTAGGTTAGGTTAGGTTAGGTTAGGTTAGGTTAGGTTAGGTTAGGTTAGGTTAGGTTAGGTTAGGTTAGGTTAGGTTAGGTTAGGTTAGGTTAGGTTAGGTTAGGTTAGGTTAGGTTAGGTTAGGTTAGGTTAGGTTAGGTTAGGTTAGGTTAGGTTAGGTTAGGTTAGGTTAGGTTAGGTTAGGTTAGGTTAGGTTAGGTTAGGTTAGGTTAGGTTAGGTTAGGTTAGGTTAGGTTAGGTTAGGTTAGGTTAGGTTAGGTTAGGTTAGGTTAGGTTAGGTTAGGTTAGGTTAGGTTAGGTTAGGTTAGGTTAGGTTAGGTTAGGTTAGGTTAGGTTAGGTTAGGTTAGGTTAGGTTAGGTTAGGTTAGGTTAGGTTAGGTTAGGTTAGGTTAGGTTAGGTTAGGTTAGGTTAGGTTAGGTTAGGTTAGGTTAGGTTAGGTTAGGTTAGGTTAGGTTAGGTTAGGTTAGGTTAGGTTAGGTTAGGTTAGGTTAGGTTAGGTTAGGTTAGGTTAGGTTAGGTTAGGTTAGGTTAGGTTAGGTTAGGTTAGGTTAGGTTAGGTTAGGTTAGGTTAGGTTAGGTTAGGTTAGGTTAGGTTAGGTTAGGTTAGGTTAGGTTAGGTTAGGTTAGGTTAGGTTAGGTTAGGTTAGGTTAGGTTAGGTTAGGTTAGGTTAGGTTAGGTTAGGTTAGGTTAGGTTAGGTTAGGTTAGGTTAGGTTAGGTTAGGTTAGGTTAGGTTAGGTTAGGTTAGGTTAGGTTAGGTTAGGTTAGGTTAGGTTAGGTTAGGTTAGGTTAGGTTAGGTTAGGTTAGGTTAGGTTAGGTTAGGTTAGGTTAGGTTAGGTTAGGTTAGGTTAGGTTAGGTTAGGTTAGGTTAGGTTAGGTTAGGTTAGGTTAGGTTAGGTTAGGTTAGGTTAGGTTAGGTTAGGTTAGGTTAGGTTAGGTTAGGTTAGGTTAGGTTAGGTTAGGTTAGGTTAGGTTAGGTTAGGTTAGGTTAGGTTAGGTTAGGTTAGGTTAGGTTAGGTTAGGTTAGGTTAGGTTAGGTTAGGTTAGGTTAGGTTAGGTTAGGTTAGGTTAGGTTAGGTTAGGTTAGGTTAGGTTAGGTTAGGTTAGGTTAGGTTAGGTTAGGTTAGGTTAGGTTAGGTTAGGTTAGGTTAGGTTAGGTTAGGTTAGGTTAGGTTAGGTTAGGTTAGGTTAGGTTAGGTTAGGTTAGGTTAGGTTAGGTTAGGTTAGGTTAGGTTAGGTTAGGTTAGGTTAGGTTAGGTTAGGTTAGGTTAGGTTAGGTTAGGTTAGGTTAGGTTAGGTTAGGTTAGGTTAGGTTAGGTTAGGTTAGGTTAGGTTAGGTTAGGTTAGGTTAGGTTAGGTTAGGTTAGGTTAGGTTAGGTTAGGTTAGGTTAGGTTAGGTTAGGTTAGGTTAGGTTAGGTTAGGTTAGGTTAGGTTAGGTTAGGTTAGGTTAGGTTAGGTTAGGTTAGGTTAGGTTAGGTTAGGTTAGGTTAGGTTAGGTTAGGTTAGGTTAGGTTAGGTTAGGTTAGGTTAGGTTAGGTTAGGTTAGGTTAGGTTAGGTTAGGTTAGGTTAGGTTAGGTTAGGTTAGGTTAGGTTAGGTTAGGTTAGGTTAGGTTAGGTTAGGTTAGGTTAGGTTAGGTTAGGTTAGGTTAGGTTAGGTTAGGTTAGGTTAGGTTAGGTTAGGTTAGGTTAGGTTAGGTTAGGTTAGGTTAGGTTAGGTTAGGTTAGGTTAGGTTAGGTTAGGTTAGGTTAGGTTAGGTTAGGTTAGGTTAGGTTAGGTTAGGTTAGGTTAGGTTAGGTTAGGTTAGGTTAGGTTAGGTTAGGTTAGGTCTAGGTTAGGTTAGGTTAGGTTAGGTTAGGTTAGGTTAGGTTAGGTTAGGTTAGGTTAGGTTAGGTTAGGTTAGGTTAGGTAGGTTAGGTTAGGTGTTAGGTTAGGTTAGGTTAGGTTAGTTGAGGTTAGGTTTAGGTTAGTAGTTAGTACTATCTGCGATACAATACTCCACTGCTT
>NW_028141343.1:0-73854 GCF_030444845.1 Prenolepis imparis | reverse complement strand
AATACTTCCAAATTCTTTTCGAACTATTTCCTTAACCATCATTTTAATTTCCTTCTTACATGCTGTTTCGTCTTTTATTTCTTTCACAGTTTTTACAAGCCAATCTATTTTTACGTCAATACTCGATGATCCACTCGCTCCTGATATTCTATTTCCACTGCTTGATGTCGTAAACGAACCCGTAGATCCTGTAGATCCTTGTCTTTCCCTGCTGCTCCCCGCTGCTGTCGGTGCCTTCTTCATATCTGCTTCACTTTCAATTGTAAATTTCTCAAATGGGCCAGGACACGACACCAGTTAGCGATTTCTATCATAAATGTTATGTTTACTTGCACATCCTGGATGATAAAACAGTTTAATACAAGACTTGCATGCAACAACCTGATTTTTTATTGCCTTCTTACATGCCGAGCATCGATACTCGTCATATTCATCGTTCATATCGATAATTACCGGCCGAAGCTGTTAATACCAGCATAGGCGGTCAATTACCTTTGTCCAAATTCACACGTCAGCGCTTTGTGTCCACCTTTAATGTCTACCTGTCGCGTGAAATCTCGATGCCTCAATACACGAAATATAACTCTCACGCTCACAAATCAGCATATTCCTGTTAGATAACACTCATGTCTATTCCCGGTCTATGCAACTATTACTTCAATACTTTTTCGCCACTCTCCCTCACTATATAATCACTTAAAAGTTATCACTTTTGCAGAGCGATGTTTGACACGTCTTCTCTCAGAAAAAAAAGAGAGAGAGAGAGAGAGAGGGGGAGAGAGAGAGAGAGAGAAGATCCACTGACAAAAAAGTATGTATACGGCGCTGACTTGATTATTAAAGTAGTATTAATATTCGAAGACGAGCGATAAATTAATCTTTTCCATATTTCAAAAGTATATTGTTTGTACAACATTTTGCTGCGAAGCAGATGTCGGCTTGCACACTTTTTCAATTTTTGCCTCGTCTTGAAATATTGAATACCGCCAATAGTCGCCGCGCAATTAATACGGCGCTGATTTTATTATTAAAGTAGTATTAATAAAAGGCTAGCGATAAATTAATTATAGATAAAAAAGCTATAAAGCATTTAAAGCATTTGAAGTTCACGTAAAGTTCATGTATAAACCGCGCGGCGACATTGGTCAGTATTTAATAATTAAATACGTGGCAGAAATTAAAAGACTGTGCAAGCCGACATCTGCTTGGCAGCAAAATGTTGTCCAAATGATATACATTTAAAAAATGTAAAATATTAATTTATCGCTCGTCTTTAAATATTAATACTCTTTTAATAATTCTTTAAATATTGAACACCGACAATTGTTGCCGCGTGTGGTTTTACAGCGCTGACTTGACGATTAAAGGAGTATTAATATTTAATGGCGAGCGAGATAAATTAATCTTTTTCATATTTAAAAATTATATTGTTTGGACAACATTTTGCTGCCAAGCAGATGTCTTCCTGCAAATTCTTAATATTATTATTAATAAAGAAATAATAAATAAATAATATATTTCAGGTTATAAATAGTTAAAAAATAAGAAGAAACAATTAAAAACAACAAAAAATAAAAAAAGAGAAATAGAATAAAGAAGAAAATAAAGAAAAGATTTTCATCGAGAAAAAAAGGGGCAAAGAGAGGGAGAGAAAGATATAGAGAAAGTGAGAAGATACATAACCGATAGAGAGAAAATACACAGATAAAAAAGTATGTTATTGACTTGATTATTAAAGCAGTATTAATATTTAAAAATGAGCGATAAATTAATCTTTTCTATATTTCAAAAGTATATATATATATATATATATATATATATTATTACATATATATATTTATTATATACACATATATGTATATTTATATATATTATATATATATTATTACATGTGTATATATATTATAAGTATTCATTTATGCATTGTACGTATAAATATGTATCACTTTATTTTATTATACAAAATCTAATAAATAAATAATTTATTACAGCTAATAGAAAAGCCTAAAGAAGAGGGGTTAAAAACAATTAAAAGAAAAAAAATAAGAAAGAGAAATAAAAAAGATATAGAAAAAAGAAGATTTTCATCAAGAGAAGAAGATAGAGAGTGGGAGATTGAGTTAGAAGGGAGAGAGAGAGAGAGAGAGAGAGAGAGAGAGAGAGAAAGAGAGACAAGATATAAAGAAAAGAATAAATATCCTTTATTTATATCTTTTTTTATACCAAAATTGTCATATAGTTTGTTTCAAATAATTATTTAAATTTTATATATGTATAAAAATGTATTATTCTGCTTTTATATATATTACATTTATCAATATATATATTATCAAATTTAAGTTTTGTGACGTGACGCCTTTTGAGCGCCGTCACAAGGGCAATAGCTCGACCGGGGAGGGAAGGGGAGAGCCGTCCTGGGGTTGCTTCTCACACCCTGAGAGATAGCGACCTTAAAGCGAAAAGATTATATTTTATTGTTATTTTTGTTTGTATAATATTTCCTGCGTTACCGTATTGAGCGAATGTGGGTTGAAATAACCGTGACACGACTAACTGAGTGGAGGATTCCTCAACGAAATGTGCAGCAAGATTCCGGAGATCCAAGGAGGAAACTACCGTAAATGGATACCGTGCCAAAGGTCATGTATCGAGTTCCCGTCGCTACCGCCATCCCGAGATATTATCTAAACTATAAACTGTTCTAGAGATCTGATGGAAGCGCTAAAGGATACCGAGAGGCCCCCTCATGCTGCAGAGTGAGGAGAGGGCCCTATATCAGCCCATAAACACCTGCGGGAAGGATTGGATGACGGCCCGGCCAGCCTGCCAATTCAAACCCCGGAAATCAAGAATTATGAGGTGATACCGCCACGATACCGGAAAGAACGGGAAGCGAGTCTCCGAAAATCACGGGTACAAGGACGAGGGCGCCGAAGGATCGATGGGCGGATCCCGGCGGCCCCACGGCGACCGAATATCGATAGGATGCGCGAGAAATCGGCGCGGAGCTCGAGGGACCTAAGGACTCTCTCTCGGAGAGTCACTTCTGTCTGGCGTACGGAACAAGTGAGAGGGACTCCAGGACGACAATCGATCAGCCTTGCGAACCTATTGTAAGCCGCCACTCGGGTAGTTCGTGAGTAGAAATTGTTCCCGGTCCAGCTAGTGTCGTGTATTACCGTGCTGTGGGTTAAAGTCTGTCGAGTAAAATCGACAGCTTTATACCGAATTACCGTTTCCGTTTAGCGGAGCATAGTTGCTCCAGAAAATTGTTACCGCGATACTGGCTCATACCGGGTTCCGCGAAAGTGTCTCTCTCAGGGAAGTTGCCGCCGACAGTCGTCATAAGTTAAGACTCGAGAATTATATTGTATTGTATCGTATCGTATCGTATCGTGTTTTTGATGGAATTATAAGATCGCGTTAAATAACCTCGGAATTTGTGCGTGGTCGCTCTCTGCGAGTTACCGTTACCGTATCTATTGCGAGGAACTCGGCGAGAGTCGTACATATAGCGCGAAATTACCGTTTGTTTCATTTCGTAAAGATTCCGTAAATATCGTCTCGTCCCGCCTGTTCGAGGGACTTTCATGGCAAATAACGTTATATATCATCGTGGTGAGCCATTGGGGACGCCTCGTTAATACCGTAATTACCGTTCCTTAATATTCCGACATTTCGAGATATCGATTGTGAAGATTGTAGTCTCGCGCGCGTGAGGAATGCTGCGACCACATTCCGGAGTTTTTGTATACCGCGCTTACCTTCTCGCACCTATTGTTCGCTACCGGAGCTAGTTTCGATTCGAATATGTTTATATACCGTGTGTACCGATTACCTCGCACGTGGATTCCCACCGTAAGGTAATCGTTTCCTGTAATTTCGAGATTATTACTGTATCAATTGTATATGTCCTTCTAATGTTATGTGTTAAATATATTTGTTAATTAATTATTGAATATTGAGTGTCAAATAATTTCCCTCCTCTCCTCCAGAATCTCTCTCTAGCGTTACCAAAGAATCGCGCCCCTCTGCCATACACTGAGCTAGGCGCAGCCGGACCTTTATATCAAGTTTCTTAAGAGATTCTAGTTACCGTGGCGCGAGAAATCGCGCCTGGCGCCCATTTATTAGCATAGAGTTTATACTGTAAAGTACCGCATTACCGTTGACTACCTATCTCGTTACCGTATCACCTACCTACGTTTCGATAGATATCGCTCCCGATTTACATTGCACGTCGCTTTCTCGAGAGCGGCGTTCTCGAGAGAGGCAAAGACGTCGCAGTTTATTTAGATTCAGTTAAAAATAAAGTTTTTTTAATTTTTTGTTATTATACTAAAATCGATTTTAATATTAATTATTAAATTAAAATTAACTTACTAATTTAATTGTTGGATTAATTACAATTGATTCTAATTTAAATTTTTAGATTAAAATTTATTTTATTATAAATTATTATATTAAAGTTTTAATTTTAAATGATATTGAAATTAGTTGTGATTAAATTTATTGTTAAATTAATTAGTTTTGATTGTTATAATTATTTAATTAAAATTAATTTAAATTATAAACAATTAGATTAAAAAATTTTTTAATTAAATTAAATTAAAAAATTGAAAAATATAAAAGTAAAAAAATAAATTAAAAAATAATAAAAAGTAAATAAAATAAAAAAATTAAGATTAAAATTTAAAAAAAATTATAAAACTAGATTTAATTAAAATTGTTTGGTTGAAATTAAATTAATTTTTATTTTTACCAAAATTGAATTTTATTTGATATAAAATTGAATGGCAATTTGACATTACTTGAATTGAAGTTGGTTGTGACTTGGATTATTGGACTGAAATTAATTGTAATTTGGATTATTAGATTGAAAATAAACTTGAATTGAAATTGGTTGTGAGTAGTTATTGATTTGAAATTATTATTGAATTGAAATTTGACTTGTGAATTGAAATTGGTTGTTACTTGGATTGTTGGACTGAAATGAATTGAAATTTGATTTGTGAATTGAAATTGGTTGTTACTTTGATTGTTGACTCAAATTGATGATTTGAATTATTAGCGATTGAAATTTGATTGAATTAAAATTAATTGTGATTTGGATTAGTGGATTAAAATTGATTTTGAGGCTTGGATTGTTGGATTGAAGTTTGACTTAAATTGAAATTGATTATGATTTGAAATTGATTGTAATTTGGATTTTTTATTAGATTAAAATTTGACTTAAATTGATGTTAGTTTTAACTTGATTCAAATTAGTTAAATGATTTAAATTAGTTAAGTGATTTAAATTATTAAATTAAAATTAGCTTTTATTTAAATCGTTTTTATTTACATCTAGATTAAAAGTAATTTTTACTTCGATTAATATTAATTTTAACTTATTATTAGATTATTAAATTAAAATTAATTTTAATTAAATTATTAGTTTAAAGTTAGTTTCGATTCAAATTAATTAATTAAAATTATGTTTTAATTTGAATTAATTTTACTTTAAATTGTTGAATTAAAAATAATTTTTATTAAAATTATAAGATTAAAATTTTTTTTTATTTTCAAATTAATATTAAATTAAATTAATTATACTAATTTAATTAATTTTAAACTGAAATAAATAAAAACTGATAAAGTATTATTATAATAATTATTATTATTTAATTATTATTTATTGATACAAAAATTAAAATTGATTTTAATATGGAAATTGACAGTGGTTGTCTCTTAAAGTTGGCTCTAATTTGAACTAAAATTGACTTTGGTTTGATGTTGAATTGAAATTGACTTTGATTTAGATTATTTAATTATTTTATTAAACTAATAATTAATTATACCTCGAAGAAAAGTAGTTCGAACTGCTGAAGAAGAAGAAGAATTCCAGTGTAATAAACAAGAAAGAAAAGCAAAATCTGGAAGAAATGGAAAGACGGAAAATGAAACGAATGATAACTAAAAAAGATTGTCAATCTTTATCAAATAGCAGTGAGATTTGTCCAAATATAGCGCAAACTTTAACAAGCTTCTCGAGAAATATAGTAATAGATCATGTTGTTTCACAATTGGTTAATTCACCTATGAAAGTATTATCTCCAACGAATAATTAATGTTAACGATGATACTGATATAATTAGAAATGTTCACAATTCAACTACAGAAACTTTATTAAATAATGATATTACTTTCTCTATACCTAGCACATCAAATAGTACAAGCTTCTCGAGAAATATAGTAATAGATCATGTTGTTTCACAATCGGTTAATTCACCTATGAAAGTATTATCTCCAACGAATAATGTTAATGTTAACGATGATACTGATATAATTAGAAATGTTCACAATTCAACTACAGAAACTTTATTAAATAACAATATTACTTTCTCTATACCTAGCACATCAAATAGTACAAGCTTCTCGAGAAATATAGTAATAGATCATGTTGTTTCACGAAAAGATTGAGAAATGAAAACTTTCGGCGAGCTTACACCTGCGTCCTCCACCTCTCGCTCCTTCCACCCCTTTTAGAGCATAAAGCAAGGGGATAAGAGGCGAGATAGCCGACAACCCGCGCGGAAAGACGTAAATAACCCACAAAGTCGTGAAAAAGAAGCAACGACAGCGCCCAACGGTAGCCGCAATCACGGAAAGTGGCCGAGTTTCAGCAAGTTTTCCATAATCCTCCCTCTGCAGCTTTACCGCGTGTCTTTTACGGTCATGACAGAAAGATGAAGATCATGGAGCCGGAATAAACGGTCGCGCGCGCGGAAAAGTCAGCTTTCGAGCTTGCACGAGAGATATATAAAACCTAATCGCCGGATGTGTGTTCCGATCTCTCGAGAGGATTGCTCCGCGCGGCTTTCGGATTCTGATGAATTTTTCCCTACAAGCTATAACCGAGATCTCGAACTCCGGCGTTTTGCCTGTCTATGTGTACAAACGGAAAAACCTCGTTGTTTTATTTTCCGCACGAGCGTGACGCGTATCATCAGCTCCCGGGATGGCGAACGAGGTCAGAGAGTGAGAGAGGGGTGACGCATCAAACATTTAGCGCATACTTCGCGCGATAACTTTGACTACGTCCGCATCAACGCGGCTGTTAGTTATCCCGGACAAAGAGAGCAACACAATCCCGCGCGTAGAGCGTGGATTTAACGTGGTAAAACAACCCTACCTGGTGAATATCGCGCGGTGGGCAAAATTTGCGCGAAACCGAATTTCTACCGTTCCTAACCGTGCAATGCACCTAATTACGCAATACATTAACAATACACGTACTTCAAACGCGCTCCGCTCCGGCCTCTCTTTCTACCGCGCTGGATTATTATTAGTCCGCACCACACAATACCGGTTGTAATGTCCATGAAAATCTCCTTCTCTGTCGGCGGCTAATATTTAGTCTGTAATTAAATCAGCGCTGAATAGGGGATCGCGAAAGGCCGTATAAAGATAATATATTCCGAAAAATCGCGGTGTGCGTGAAACTATTTTTTAATAGATATCACGAAAATGATACATTTCGGCTACAAAGATAAACGAGTTATAAGAAATATTGCGCATTATATATGTGTGTATTTTATACTCTGATATAATTCTCGTAAATATCTATTACCATCAGGACTGTCATTTTCATAAATAATGTATATATCACTCCTGTTACGTCCTGGCCTGCACGAAGGAAAGGCCGCTCGAAGGTCGTAACAGCGTTTTCCCGAAATCGGAGTGATTTCGGGTCGAACGGACTGTCTGGCCCTTTTGCAGGTCAACGACTGGATAGTCGCTTTTACCTGGCTTATTTCAGGGGTCCGTTCGTCGGTTCTTTTCGGTAAGGGAATTAAATCCCTTTTACGCGGGATAGGACCTTGTGCGATCTCGGGGGATATATGAAGGAACGCAGGGGTTTAAATAAGACTTTAAATTCGCGTAATGTAAATAATTATCATTTATTCAAAAAAAATAAAATCTTAATAATATTCAGAGAATTAGACATTTGAATTTGTGGACATGTATAAACAATTATATATGAGTGTGTGTGTAACGTTGATGTGCTATGAGGCGGTTGAGGATTCGCGTTGGCTTTTGATCGTCCCGTTTCAATCGGAGAGCGCGTTTCAATGCTCGACGGGCAGCGATTTCCACTACTTATTAAGTTTAGTCGCGATTCCGGGGATTTATTCACTTCCGTGATCGTAGAAGAATGAAAGTACTCACTGTTGGCTGTATATTATTTGGTGAGCGGGTTGGCAGCTATAGGTTGATCCTCAGGATCGATAATTCCTTCGAGTGGTGTGGGCGAAGGTGTAGGTTGACTGATAGCTGGTTGTTGAGCCTCGATGGTCACAATGTATGTTTAATGCGAGGATCCAGAAGTGTGTAACTGCCACGATGTAGGCGGAATTAATAGTACGTTCTTGGAAGATTCGCTGCTTTTATACTATTCGTCTGCCCTTCCTATAGGGCAAAGGGCGTCCTCTTTTCTTGTGACTCATAGTCATACGTTCGGTGTTTAATCCCCTTTGCGCAACGTATTGCTTCCTTGTATGAAGAGTTCTTTCCTAATTCCGATCTTTGGTCTACTGATAGCGTGTGTCGATCGTGATATTTCAACATTACCTATGACTTATTGATCAAAGTGTAGGTTTCGTAATCTCACCGATCGAGTTGTTTCACAATCACTGTCTTTCTCCGTTTAATTCTTATAACTAATTTCGGTCTTATAATTAATATGTTCGCGGAACGCGAATCTGCGTAAATCGGGGAGAAAAGAATCGTGCAGTCCACAGGACGTAACACTCTAAATACAGTTTTTCATTAATATCTCGAGAACGGAAGCAGCTGGAGGAGCCGTCGAGGTCTCGGACGAAAGGTTTCGTCGAGCCCTTTCGTCCGAGACCTGGAACGTCAATCCATCTCTTTTGGTTCGCGAGATATTAAATTTTTAATTATCTCTAGAGATGGTTTTTCGTTAATATCTCGGGAACGGAAGCAGCTGGAGGAGCCGTCGAGGTCTCTGATGAAAGGTCTCGTCGAGCCCTTTCGTCCGAGACCTGGAACGTCAATCTATCTCTTTTGGTTCGCGAGATATTAAATTTTTAATTATCTCTAGAGATGGTTTTTCGTTAATATCTCGGGAACGGAAGCAGCTGGAGGAGCCGTCGAGGTCTCGGATGAAAGGTCTCGTCGAGCTCTTTCGTTCAAGACTTGTACCGTTTTGTGATTATTATGCCGGAGCCCCGTTAGCCGTCGAGATGCCTTGAGGAAGGCTCTCTACGTTGCCCGACTCTTACCACGAGGAGGTGGGGACGGTCTTTACAGAGTCTTTTTTTTTTTTTTTTTATTTAATATTCCGGACTCAATTTATTTCATTCGGATTCTTGTTTTTTCTCTGCAACGTCATCGTCCTCGACGTCGTCGTTCTTCTCGACGTCGTTGTTCTCGACGTCGTCGTCCTCGACGTCGTCGTCCTCGACGTCGTCGTCCTCGACGTCGTCGTCCTCGACGTCGTCGTCCTCGACGTCGTCGTCCTCGACGTCGTCGTCCTCGACGTCGTCGTTCTCGACGTCTTCGTCCTTCTCGACGTCGTTGTTGTTCTCGTTGTTGTCGACAACGGTCTCCACGTCCAAGTCGTCCGAAAATGACATGTCCGAATATATTGACACAGTATCGTCACTGTCCGGTGACGGTTCAGGCAAGATTGTCATAATACGCACCGGAATGACAAATGCTCTTAATTGGAAACTGAAAGAACAATAAAATAATTAATACAAAATTTGTTTAAAAACGGAGAAGAAGACTTATCGTTCCGTCTATTGTACTTACTCAAATTCACCGCGCTCGTGCGCCTGGAAAACTCTCTCGTCCATTACACGAGGTTCCATTTCTTTATTTGAACTGTTTCAGAATATTAACTATTAAAAACAAGAAAAATATTAAATGAGAAAAGTTTAAGTTAATATAAATGCTTACCTCTGTCAACGTCGGGAGCACGTCTTCGCACGATCTTCTCGCTACGAGAGCACAGCTAACAATGACTGGATCCAGCTCGTCGCTCGGTCGTTGCGCAGTCAAGGATCGACGGGATTGAACGTGTCGGTCGGTCGTTGCGTAGTTGGCGAGGCGGCCTTCTTTGTTGTACGCCACAGGTGGCTTCTAAGGAGTCGCCGCTTTTTTTTTTTTTTTATTTTAATTCTTTTTTTTTTTAAACTACTCAACCTTTTATGTTGAAAACGAGAAGTCGGACGGGAGTGGGGTCTGCGGGATCGGAAAGGGTACGACCGGAAGTTTAAACGCTCAAAAGTCGGAAACCGGAAGTGGCGATATCTCGAGAACGGTGCTCCGTAGAGGGGTGGGGTCAACGGGTTTGGGTTCGGTTCGACCGGAAGTTTAAATGCCGAAAAGTCGAAAACCGGAAGTGGCAATATCTCATCAACGGTGCGTCGTAGGAAGTTGGGAAGGGGTGCGTCGGATAGGGTTCGCCATCGAAAGATCTCAGATAAAACAAATTTTTTTTTTTTTTCGAAAATATGCATATATTTCTTCTTTCTCGAAAACTATAGGAGATACAAGGTCCAGTTACGGGCTATCTTGTTCCTCTCTTCGAGCCCTACAAAAAAGTATTAGGACTTTTTTATAAAGGACTTATTGTTTTCGAGTTATTAATATTTCTTTTTTTTTCGTCCCTGAATGTTGCGTAGTTATTAAAAAAAATACAAAATAAGTATATATCAATCGATGGAGAATCGAAAGTTATGCATTTTGAACTATACGATTTTTTTTTTTTTTTTTTTTTAAGTCTCATAACTTTTGAAAATCATACACTACAAGTGTACTCCAATCGACACAGAATGAAAAGTTATGAATTCTGAACCAGCTTTTTTTTTTTTTTTCTTTTTTTCCCAAGTCTCATAACTTTTGATGGGGTTAAGTCTCATAACCAGGCGGGGCCTGGCCCTGACACCGAAAGCGGCAGAAGTGGGCCGGCAACGGGCAAGACAGCGCGCGGTGGAACGATGGTCGGAGGAACTACTCCGACCGAGGGCCGGTCTGCGCGCTGTCCAAGCAATTCAGCCGGTTCTATCGGATTGGCTGTCGAGAGATTTCGGACTCTCTTATAGGATTGTGCAGGTGCTCACCGGGCACGGGTGCTTCGGTGAGTACCTGCACGATAAGGCGCGGAGGGAGCCAACGACGAAGTGCCACCACTGTACGGAGGTCAGGGACACGGCGCAACACACAGTGGAATTCTGCCCAGCATGGGCGGAACAGCGCCGTGCCCTGACCGACGCAATAGGGGGAGATTTGCAGCTCTCCAGCATGGTCAAGGCCATGCTGGAGAGCAAAGAAAAGTGGAGCGCCGTCGCCTCCTTCTGCGAGGACGTCCTAACGCGGAAGGAGGTGGCGGAAAGGGAGAGAGAGGAAGACCCGGACGCCGACCCGATGCGTCGCAAGAGGGCTGGCGTCCGGCGAAGGAGATTCGCCGCAGCCGCGGCGAGAGGATAGCGGGAAGGAGTTGTGCGAAGGAGGTGGGATCGGGGGAACAGTGTTCCCTCGATCCCGCCTCGGAGGCGGGGGGGGAGAGTCGTTCCTCTCGGGGGACGACTCCTCCCCTTGCGAGGAGGTTCTCTCGGGGACCGTGGCCGAATCCCAACCCCCTCCGGGGGCGGAGGGAGCCCGATCCCCGGGAGAAAACCAAAAGAGAGGCGGAACGGAGGGGACACGATCCTCGCCTCACGGGGCGAGGTCCACGGTCCCCTCCCTTCCGCTTAGGGATACTCCCTCTATCGAGGGGTCTCCCAGGAGGTGTCCCCCGTGTCACGGCCGAATCCTAACCCCCTCCGGGGGCGGAGGGAGCCGTGATACGAGGGGGCGGAGGGCTAGCAGGATCTTTGGAGCGGGGGCTCCGGAGATCCATTGCACGCGGGCTCTCACGAGGGGGAAGAGAATGGGTGGCCCCATTCTCTTCCTTCCAGGACCGGGGTAAAACCCGGACCTTTTATCAAGGTTTGGAGCGCAAGCTCAGCGTGCAGCGGCCCCGGCGTATGCGAAAGCGATTCCCGGGGCTGCTGCACAAGCGCTCAGAGGGCCACCGTGTGGTTTTAGTGGGTCGGGGGAGTCCCCGGGAGGCATTTGAGTCCCGGTGGCGTTGATCCCAGCCCCACATAACCCTCTCACCTCCCCCGAGGTGTGAGGGTATGCGGTCGCGCATTTCCACACAAAAAAAAAAAAAAAAAAAAAAAAAAAAAAAAAAAAAAAAAAAAAAAAAAAAAAAAAAAAAAAAAAAAAAGGTTAGGTTAGGTTAGGTTAGGTTAGGTTAGGTTAGGTTAGGTTAGGTTAGGTTAGGTTAGGTTAGGTTAGGTTAGGTTAGGTTTCCGAATGGAGGTGAAGTCCCATTTAAAATATTTGGGACTCACGCTCGACAGCCGATGGAACTGGCGGGAACACTTCTGTCGCTTAGCCCCCCGGATAAGGGCAGCGGTCAACAGTATTGGTTGCTTGCTGCCCAACATCGGGGGGCCGAGGGAGAAGATCCGTCGCCTCTACATGGGGGCGATCGGATCCATGGCGCTCTACGGGGCACCTGTATGGGCGGGCGACCTGATGGTACCCAGTCAAAGACTGCTGCTAGGTTTGCAGCGAAGGCTGGCCATCAGAATCGTCCGCGGTTATCGCACGGTCCCCGTGGAAGCGGCATGCGTGGTGTCGGGGTCGATACCTTGGACCCTGCTGGCGGAGGTGTACAAGGAATTGTACGAGCAGAGGAGGGACCTTCGCCAGCGGGGCCTGGCCCTGACACCGAAAGCGGCAGAAGTGGCCCGGCAACGGGCAAGACAGCGCGCGGTGGAACGATGGTCGGAGGAACTACTCCGACCGAGGGCCGGTCTGCGCGCTGTCCAAGCAATTCAGCCGGTTCTATCGGATTGGCTGTCGAGAGATTTCGGACTCTCTTATAGGGTTGTGCAGGTGCTCACCGGGCACGGGTGCTTCGGTGAGTACCTGCACGATAAGGCGCGGAGGGAGCCAACGACGAAGTGCCACCACTGTACGGAGGTCAGGGACACGGCGCAACACACAGTGGAATTCTGCCCAGCATGGGCGGAACAGCGCCGTGCCCTGACCGACGCAATAGGGGGAGATTTGCAGCTCTCCAGCATGGTCAAGGCCATGCTGGAGAGCAAAGAAAAGTGGAGCGCCGTCGCCTCCTTCTGCGAGGACGTCCTAACGCGGAAGGAGGTGGCGGAAAGGGAGAGAGAGGAAGACCCGGACGCCGACCCGATGCGTCGCAAGAGGGCTGGCGTCCGGCGAAGGAGATTCGCCGCAGCCGCGGCGAGAGGATAGCGGGAAGGAGTTGTGCGAAGAAGGCGGGATCGGGAGAACAGTGTTCCCCAGATCCCGCCTCGGAGGGGGGGGAGAGTCGTTCCTCTAGGGGGACGGCTCTTCCCCTCGCGAGGAGGTTCTCTCGGGGACCGTGGCCGAATCCCAACCCCCTCTGGGGGCGGAGGGAGCCCGATCCCCGGAAGAAAACCAAAAGAGAGGCGGAACGGAGGGGACACGATCCTCGCCCCACGGGACGAGGTTCACGGGCCCCTCCCTTCCGCTTAGGGATACTCCCTCTCTCGAGGGGGTCTTCCGAGAGGTGCCCCCCCCGTGTCACGGCCGAATCCTAACCCCCTCCGGGGGCGGAGGGAGCCGTGACACGGGGGGGCGGAGGGCTCGCAGGATCTTTGGAGCGGGGGCTTCGGAGATCCACTGCACGCGGGCTCTCACGAGGGGGAAGAGAATGGGTGGCCCCATTCTCTTCCTTCCAGGACCGGGGTAAAACCCGGTCCTTTTTATCAAGGTTTGGAGCGCAAGCTCAGCGTGCAGCGACCCCGGCGTATGCGAAAGCGATTCCCGGGGTCGCTGCACAAGCGCTCAGAGGGCCACCGTGTGGTTTTAGTGGGTCGGGGGAGTCCCCGGGACGCATTTGAGTCCCGGTGGGCGTTGATCCCAGCCCCACATAACCCTCTCACCTCCCCCGAGGTGCGAGGGTATGCGGTCGCGCATTTCCACACGTAAAAAAAAAAAAAAAAAAAAAAAGGTTAGGTTAGGTTAGGTTAGGTTAGGTTCTCTCCCGTCGGTCGCCACCTTGTCGTGGTGGGAGGGCTCACCCAGTACACTGTCGTACTGGGTGCCAAGAGCGACCAGTACCAAGATTTCTTGGTACAAGGCCTTTCCATGCTTGGAAAGGCGGTGTGTGTGTGTGTGTGGATGAATGAATGAGGGCAGGACGGGCTCTTTAGGGTTGGTACCCAACCGTCCTATGGGTGGGATCCCCAGAGAATAAAGCCAAACTTTATTTACTTATATGATGGACACTAATAAAGAGCAGAAGGTTACCGTCGCAGCGGGGTCGGATACCGCAGCGGCCGGTGGGAGAGGCTGTATTGTCCCGGCAGCCTCCTCATCGTCATCATACGTCGGGCCTCCACGGGAGTTGGAAACGAGCTCCCGTGGTGAAATGGCGATCCGTTTCACCAAGAGTGGTCCTAAAGCCGTACAGCTGAAGGGTAAGCCTGGGGCTAAGGCTAGTCCTAAGGCTGGCACCTCACAGCCAACCGTCCGGCTAACAAGGGTGGACCGAGGCGGAAAGATCTCCGCAAGTACCGCTCCCTCTACCAAAAGGGAGAGCGAGAGACAGACCACCACTGCGGCGACGAGGCAGGCTCATGTCTCCCCGGACCCGCAGTGGGAGCATTCTTCCTCCTTCTCCTCATCCTCGGACGAGGAGGAGGTAATGGACGTGGACGTGGAGGAGGTCCTCGAAGACCAGAGGAAGGCAACGGAGGCAGTGGAAAGAGGCCGAGGTAGGCCTCCAACCACACAAGAATACACCGGCATGACGGCGGCCCGTGCCGATCGTCTCGCCATCTTAGAGAAGGAGGTGCGTCTAAAAGAGGCTTTATACGTCTTGGACGTGAATGCTCCGCCCAAGCGTACCAGGGGAAGGGACAGCCTTCCCACGGAGGAGGAACTGATGGCTGCGTTTCAAGCGCAGAAAACATCGGAGATCTACGCGAAGGCCTGTCGGCACCTTATGGCTGTCGACAAGACCTCCGATGTATCGAAGGGGCTGCAGTCGACCCTTAGCACGGCGCTAAGGAGAGCGGCGCGGGAGGTCACTGTAGCCCTGAGCGTCCTGATGGAGAGAGCGCGCAGCGCCTCGGAGGAACCAGTTCCTTCGCAGGAACTCAGCGCCCTGAAAGCTTACGCCCAGACGCTCAAGAGTGGTAAGGAGAAGGCGGACGCCGAGATCGATGATCTCAAGAGGTCGCTCGCGGCAGCCAAAGCAGAGCTGGCCACTGCGAGGGCATCCGTCTCTCCGTCGCGTCGACCCCCTGCTCTGAAGCGCAAGCTCAGAAACAGGGACGTCGACATGGAGAAGGAGGAGGACTCCGACCCGCCTGCACGGGACTCGGAGTGGTGCCCGAACATTCCGGCACCAAGCTCTGCTCTGAGAACAGTGGACAGGGGGACCTCCCCCTGCCCAACCGTAGTGGAGGACAACGCGGCCTCTAGTGGGCTTAGCCCACAAGAGGTTGAGGCTCTTCTGTGCAGGATCACAGAGTTAAAGCAGGAAGTCGACAACACGCGGGCCGAGATGGCGGAAGTCCTGGACTCCTCCATCTCGGCAATGCAAAAATGTCGGGACGAGAATAGGGAGCTGCGTGGTCAGCTAGAACTCCGGGGGAGGAATAAACCTCCATCTACCGGGGTTCTGCGGGTGGGTAACGTTGCTGGGGGTCCGTCATCTTCTGTGAAGGGGGGCGGATCTTCGGTGGTGAAGGACTGTAATGGCTCGGGGGGAAACACGAACGAACTATGGTCGAAGGTTGTGGGGAGGAAGTCCGCGGGCGCCGATAAGCGCCTACCGCGGGCTTCCAAGGGGCCTGCGGCTCCGCTAGCCGGAGAGCAGGCGGGTGCAGGTCAAGCGGCGAAGCCTGACAGGAAGCGCCGCAAGACTGCAAAAAGAAAAAAGAAGAAGGGTCCACGAGCTCCCGCAACCGCGGCCGTAACGGTCACGATTGCGGGAAAGGAGGGCAGTGACCTGACCTACGCCCGGGTGATGGGCGAGGCGAGGGAGAAGATCTCCCTCCAAGACCTTGGCATTGCAGGGTCAAGGCTCAGGCCATCAATGATGGGGGGTCTCGTAATAGAGATTCCTGGGAAAGACCGCCTATCCAAAGCTCGGCAGCTGGCCGAGCGGATGAAGGACTTGTTTAAGGAGAAGGAGGAGGTGAGGGTCACGCAGCCCCAAAAGACCGCGGAGTTGAGGGTCCGGGGCCTCGACGTGGCCACCACCTCCAAAGACGTCTCCCTGGCGATCGCTGCGGCGACGGGATGCCTGGAGGAGCTCGTTAGAGTGGGTGAGATCCGGCGCAGCTCGGACATTGGCCCAGGCTCAGCCTGGGTCTGCTGCCCGGTCTCGGTGGCCAGCAAATTGGCCAGAGCAGAAAAGCTGCAAATCGGGTGGAGCAGAGTCAAGGTGGAGACTCTGAAGGCTCGACCCGTTTTTTGTTTCCGGTGCCTCGGACACGGTCACGTCCGAGCCCGGTGCAAAGCGGCAGTGGACCGCAGCACCGCCTGTTACCGGTGCGGGGAGCTGGGCCACAGTGCCAAGGGGTGCACGGCGCAACCCAAATGCCTGGCTTGCGCCGATCTGGGTTTGTCAGCCGCGCACCGACTGGGTGGCAGAGGGTGCAAACCCAAACCACCCGCGAGGCGGATGGAGGATGTGCCGCTTGCGGAGAGATTGGCCACGGCCGCTCCCTCAAAGCAAGCGTCGAGGAAGGCGAAAAAGCCCGGTACACTCGCGGCGAAGCGAGTCCCTGCCGGGCCATCAGCAGCATCATCCTCTGGCCAGCAGAAACTGGCCAGTGTTAGGGAGGAGGCGGTAGCGATGGAGACCGACACTTAGTCGGCCTCGTAGACCACCATCCTCAGTTCGGAGGATGGAGTAAATCCCACAGACAAGTGGGATTTACGGGGACTGCAGATCCACAAGTCGGGGGACTTGTGGGTCATTGCACGTAGTCCCCCGTGAGGAGGAGAGCGTGGCGCGACACCCACCTCTCCTCATGAGGAGTGAGACAAACGTCTCCCTCCTCGCGAGTAGGGCGCGAGTCAACGCGCAGCCTGAGATGCTCTCGGACGTAATGCCTCTAGCGGTTCCCGAGAACATCTCGCAAGGCCGAGTGTCGCCGTCTGGTTTTTAGTGGGTCGGGGGTCGTTTATACCCCCAGCCCCACATAACCCACCTTGCCTCCCCCGAGGCGGGTGGGTATGCGGTTGCGCATTTTCCAGACGTTAAAAAAAAAAAAAAAAAAAAAAGGTTAGGTTAGGTTAGGTTCTCTCCCGTCGGTCGCCACCTTGTCGTGGTGGGAGAGCTCACCCAGTACACTGTCGTACTGGGTGCTAAGAGCGACCAGTACCAAGTTTACTTGGTACAAGGCCTTTCCATGCTTGGAAAGGCGGTGTGTGTGTGTGTGTGGATGAATGAATGAGGGCAGGACGGGCTCTATAGGGTTGGTACCCAACCGTCCTATGGGTGGGATCCCCAGAGAATAAAGCCAACTTCTTACACTACTCATGATGGACACTAAGAACGAGACGATCATTACTGTCGCAGCGGGATCGGATACCGCAGCGGCCGGTGGGAGGGGCTGTATTGTCCCGGCAGCCTCCTCATCGTCATCGTACGTCGGGCCTCCACGGGAGTTGGAAGCGAGCTCCCGTGGTGAATTGGCTATCCGCTTCACCAAGGGTGGGCTTAAGGCCGTACAAGTGCGGGGGAAGCCTAAGTCTAAGGCTAGTCCTAAGGCTGGCACCTCTCAGCCAACCGTACGGCTTACAAGAGTGGACCGAGGCGGAAAGATCTCCGCAAGCACCGCTCCCTTAACCAAAAGGGAGAGCGTGAGACAGACGACCACTGTGGCGACGAGGCAGGCTCATGTCTCCCCGGACCCACAGTGGGAGCATTCTTCCTCCTTCTCCTCGTCCTCGGACGAGGAGGAGGTAATGGACGTGGACGTGGAGGAGGTCCTCGAAGATCAGAGGAAGGCAACGGAGGCAGTGGAGAGAGGCCGAGGTCGGCCTCCAACCACTCAAGAATATACCGGCATGACGGCGGCCCGTGCCGATCGTCTCGCCATCTTAGAGAAGGAGGTGCGCCTAAAAGAGGCTTTATACGTCTTGGACGTAAATGCTCCGCCTAAACGTACCAGGGGCAGGGACAGCCTTCCCACGGAGGAGGAACTGATGGCTGCGTTTCAAGCGCAGAAAACATCGGAGATCTACGCGAAGGCCTGTCGACACCTTATGGCTGTCGACAAGACCTCCGATGTATCGAAGGGGCTGCAGTCGACCCTTAGCACGGCGCTAAGGAGAGCGGCGCGGGAGGTCACGGTCGCCCTGAGCGTCCTGATGGAGAGAGCGCGCAGCGCCTCGGAGGAACCAGTTCCTTCGCAGGAACTCAGCGCCCTGAAAGTGTACGCTCAGACGCTCAAGAGTGGTAAGGAGAAGGCGGATGCCGAGATCGATGATCTCAAGAGGTCGCTCGCGGCAGCCAAAGCAGAGCTGGCCACTGCGAGGGCATCCGTCTCTCCGTCGCGCCGGCCCCCTGCTCTGAAGCGCAAGCTCAGAAACAGGGACGTCGACATGGAGAAGGAGGAGGACTCTGACCCGCCAGTGCGGGATACGGAGTGGTGCCCGAATATTCTGGCACCAAGCTCTGCCCTGAGAACGGTGGACAGGGGGACCTCTCCTTGCCCAACCGTGGTGAAGGACGACGCGGCCTCCAGTGGACTTAGCCCACAAGAGGTTGAGGCTCTTCTGTGTAGAATCACAGAATTGAAGCAGGAGGTTGACAATACGCGGGCCGAGATGGCGGAAGTCCTTGACTCCTCCATCTCGGCAATGCAAAAGTGTCGGGACGAGAACAGGGTGCTGCGTAGGAAGCTGGAGCTTCGGGAAAAGGAGAAAATTCCTACAACCGGGGTTCCACGGGGGGGTAATGTTGCTGGGGGCCAACCATCTTCGGGTAAGAAGGGGGGGGTATCTCATGTGACCGGGAGTATTCCTAATTCTGGGGGGGACACTAAAGACCTGTGGTCTAAAGTAGTGGGGAGGAAATCCGTGGGCGCCGATAAGCGGCAACCACGGTCCTCCAAGGGATCTGCCACTCCGATAACCGGGGAGCAGTCAGGCTCTGGTCTTGCGGCGATAGAAGCCAGATAGAAGGCGCCGCAAGACATCGCGAAGAAAAAAGAAGAAGGGCCCGAGAGCTCCCGCAACCGCGGCCGTAACGGTCACGATTGCGGGAAAAGAGGGCAGTGACCTGACCTACGCCCGGGTGATGGGTGAGGCGAGGGAGAAGATCTCCCTCCAAGACCTTGGCATTGCAGGGTCAAGGCTCAGGCCATCAATGATGGGGGGTCTCGTAATAGAGATTCCCGGGAAAGACCGCCTATCCAAAGCTCGGCAGTTAGCTGAGCGGATGAAGGACTTATTTAAGGAGAAGGAGGAGGTGAGGGTCACGCAGCCCCAAAAGACCGCGGAGTTGAGGGTCCGGGGCCTCGACGTGGCCACCACCTCCAAAGACGTCTCCCTGGCAATCGCCGCGGCGACGGGATGCCTGGAGGAGCTCGTTCGAGTGGGTGAGATCCGGCGCAGCTCGGACATTGGCCCAGGTTCAGCCTGGGTCTGCTGCCCGGTCTCGGTGGCCAGCAAACTGGCCAGAGAAGAAAAGCTGCAGGTCGGGTGGAGCAGAGTCAAGGTGGAGACTCTGAAGGCTCGACCCGTGTTTTGTTTCCGGTGTCTCGGACATGGACATGTCCGGGCCCGGTGCAAGGCAGCGGTTGACCGAAGCACCGCATGCTACCGCTGCGGTGAACTCGGTCATAGTGCGAAGGGGTGCACGGCACAACCCAGATGCCTGGCTTGCGCCGATCTGGGTTTACCAGCCGCGCACCGACTGGGAGGTAGAGGGTGTAAACCCAAACCTCCCTCGAGAAGGAAAGAGGACGTGCCGCTTGCGGAGAGGATAGCTACGGCTTCCTCGAAGCAAGCGTCGACAAAGGCGAAAAAGCCCGGTACACTCGCGGCGAAGCGAGTCCCTGCCGGGCCAACAACAGCATCGTCCTCTGGCCGGCAGAAACCGGCCAGTAGTAGGGAGGCGGAGGCAATGGAGACCGACACTTAGTCGGCCTCGTAGACCACCATCCTCAGTTCGGAGGATGGAGTAAATCCCACAGACAAGTGGGATTTACGGGGACTGCAGATCCACAAGTCGGGGGACTTGTGGGTCATTGCACGTAGTCCCCCGTGAGGAGGAGAGCGTGGCGCGACACCCACCTCTCCTCATGAGGAGTGAGACAAACGTCTCCCTCCTCGCGAGTAGGGCGCGAGTCAACGCGCAGCCTGAGATGCTCTCGGACGTCATGCTTTAGCGGTTCCCGAGAGCATCTCGCAAGGCCGAGTGTCGCCGTCTGGTTTTTTAGTGGGTCGGGGGTCGCTTACACCCCCAGCCCCACATAACCCACCTTGCCTCCCCCGAGGCGGGTGGGTATGCGGTTGCGCATTTTCCAGACGTTAAAAAAAAAAAAAAAAAAAAAAAAAAAAAAAAAAAAGGTTAGGTTAGGTTAGGTTAGGTTAGGTTAGGTTAGGTTAGGTTAGGTTAGGTTAGGTTAGGTTAGGTTAGGTTAGGTTAGGTTAGGTTAGGTTAGCACTGGAGAACAGGAAACACGGAAGGCTGAGAAAGCTAGGAGGAAAAAAGAAGAACAGGAAGCACGCACGGAACAAGTAATACTGGACCCCTTGAAAGAGCCAAATCCAGGTAAATCGTACTACGACTTCCTTGAGAGGATAAGGGACAAGGGAGATGAATATAACGAGGCACCAATCCCTGACCTAGCAGCAATCGCCTCAGAGAAGGCGATGGCAATATATAAAGTGGCCGTGCTGTCAAAACAATTGAAAGGCCCATTGGTGAGACAGGCCAAGGAAGCAGCCGCAGATATGTGCGCGGCTGCATCAGTACTGGCTATAAGGGCGCAAAACCCGACAGAAACCTCAGCTGAAAAGCAAATAAGGGATCTGCAAAACCAAATACACCAGTTGAGGCTAGAGAAGCAGCAACTGGAGCGAAGAGTGGAACGGGAATGCAGAAACAAATCTCGTAAAAAGCTCCATTCGGAAACATCAGATGACGAAAGGGAAGGACCGCTTAGCGCAGATAGCGCCAGGATAAGAACTAGGGTCAGAAAACGGATTGACAGAGCCCCACTTCCACCCAGAAGTGGGGGGGTCCTGTCAACCCATGGAGATGGGATAATCAGGGAAACCTCGCTTCCACCTGAGGGTGGGGAAGCCTCCCTGATCGAGGACTATGAAATGCGGGGGGTCTCACCTCCACCACAAGGCGGGGGAATCCCGGGCATCTCAGGAATAGGAAGAATGAGGGGTCAGGACAGACACATAGAGATGATGGACGTTGTTAACAACGAGGAGGAACATTCATCCTTCTACCGCAGCGAGGACACCACCCAATCGGGTTGGAGAAGGGACAATCCCCCTTCTAACACAAAGGGGACAATGTATATAAAACAAGGACACGTTGAATACATTGTCCCACAAAATAAGAAGGAAGAGGAGGAGGCCAAGGAAAGGGAGAAATTTATGGCCATGGTGGCGATGATTGAAGGCATTGTTGTGAGGGAGCTGGACAAACGACTGGGCTGTCCCATAAAAACATATGGGGAAACCCTGAAAAACAAAAAGGAGGGTAAGCAGGAAAACAGGGAACAGCAACAACAACAGCCCAAATCAATAAAAAGAACAAAACCGGTAACAGCCGGACAAAGAAATCCGGCACAAGAGGAGAAACCTGCCGCTGCCAAACCAACGGTCAAGAGCATAGAGGTTGTCAAAAAGGCGGTCAGAGTTGTACCTGCTACAACTCTTAACCCACCTTCGCGGCCAGCAGCAGAAAGGGTCTCCAAGCCTAAAGTCAAGGGAACGGGAAAGGGAAATAAAACAGCCCCACCCCCACAGAAGCAGCCAGGTGCGAAATCTACGCCCCTGGCCACAGGGAAAAAAGAAGGGGCACTACAAACACCCCAGGCCCCAAAGCCTCCGAATACGGGCGCCCCTTCCTGGAGCGAGGTGGTCTCCAGGAGGGTAAGAAGAACCAAAACAGCAGCAGCGGCTACGAATGAGGTTGTTGCAGCTGCAAAGGTGAAGGGGGGCAAAGCAATTACAGCTGCCAAACCCTCCCAACCTGGCCAAGAGGCCAAATCGAAAAGGAGGAGAGAGCCAAGAACGGCAGCGATAACGCTGACGTGTCCTCCCGGAACTTATGAGAAAACTCTCCGGGAGGCCCGGCAGAAGATGGAGGCCAAAGGCCTAAATATGGAAGGTGCCAAGATTAGACGAGGAGTCACGGGCTCATATATCTTTGAGATTCCGGGGGCGGGCAGCCATGAAAAAGCAGATAAGTTCGCCCTCGGAATGAGGGAAGCCTTAAGAGGCACGGCGGGCGCAAGGGTGCAGCGCCCAACTAAAATGGCTGAGATAAGACTTCGGGGGCTCGATGAGTCCATCAGAGCCTCCGAAGTGATAAAAGCGATAGCCACAGCAGGTGGCTGCGAAGAAGAGGAAATCCATCTGGGGGAAATAAGAAAAACCCCAGGTGGAATGGGGATCGTTTGGGTCCGCTGCCCACTAACAGCAGCAAACCGCATAGTGGGTATGACCAATCTAAAGATAGGATGGGCACTTGTGCGCGCCGAAATACTAGACACCAGACCCCTCCAGTGCTACAAATGCCTGGAGGGGGGGCACGTGCGCGCGCGGTGCCCTAACAAAGAAGACCGTAGCGGTAAATGTTACCGCTGCGGAATTGAGGGCCACGCAGCCAGAAACTGTGTGGCTGAAGTCAGCTGCCCGGTATGCGCAGACAAGGGACTTCCCGCCAAGCATAGGGCGGGAAGTAAATCGTGCATACCGGTGCAAAAGGGCAGAAGGGGGGTCCCACTTAATAAAGTGGTGAATCCCCCCTTCCCCAGGAAGGTCCCTACCCCTGCGCGAGAGGTGGTGGAGCCTCAAATACAAAAAGAGGCTCCCCCCCTAATCGACCTAAATATTACGGTGGAGGCCCCGAAAGAACAAAGGCCTCCACGCATAAGGGGGGCTAAGAGGGAGGAGGAGGAGAAACTCCCGGAAGGAGGCGCTAAGAAAACGCGCCTCCAACTAAATTTAATGGATGCAGATCCCACCGCTATGGAGGTGGGACCCGTGGATGTAATCACAACTGAAGATGGCTTGTAAGGTGCTACAAGCCAATGTGAACCATTCAGGGCCAGCCCAGGATCTCTTCTTCCAGAATATGGCGGAGAGAGACTGCGGCCTGGGGGTCGTAGCCGAGCCGCACCATATACCAGAGAATAACTGGGTAGGTAGTACGGACGGCTTGGCTGCGATCACCCACAGAGGCGCGTCAAACTCCCCCCCGATGGAGCTCTTAAAATCGGGGGAGGGCACTGTCACGGTAAGATGGGGGTCCATCATTGTTGTTGGCGTGTATCTCCCGCCGAGTCTCAGTAGAAGAGACTTTTGCGGGAGATTGCACGCCATTGAGAGACAGCTGACGGAATACCACCCCGCCCCGATGATCGTCGCGGGGGACTTCAATGCCAAATCAGACGCTTGGGGTTCCCCGCGCGGTGACTGGCGGGGTGGTCAAGTATTGGATTGGGCGGCGCGAAGTGGCCTCCTCTCCTGTAACAGAGGAAGGAAGGCCACATGTGTAAGGAGGCAGGGGGAGTCAATCGTAGACTTAACATGGATCACTCCCTCTGCCTCAAGGTTGGTGAGCGGGTGGGAGGTGCTGACGGAGGTAGAAACCATTTCTGACCACAGATACGTGGAGTTCTCCGTCGGTGCCTTCCCCCGCGAAGTAATAGAGCGCCGCCGAAACAGAGAGGCTGTCTCTCGAAGATGGGCCCTCAGGAAACTTGATCAGGACGCGTTTCTGGCCGCGGTCGAGGCGGCCCTGATGGTTCGAGGAAGGGATAATAGGGGGGACCTAGAGGAAGAAAGGGCTTGGCTGCTTAAAACGGTAAGCGATGCCTGTGATGCAGCCATGCCCAGGATAAAACGGAGGTCCCCCCGAAAAACTTACTGGTGGTCGGAGGAAATCGCTGAAGCAAGGCGAACCTCCGACCACGCCAGAAGGAAAGTCTGCAGGCGGAAGAAGTTCGAGCGGTTAGACCCCGAAGGATACCAGGACGCGTGGGACGCTTATAAAGAAAAGCGTGATGACCTACGCGTCCTGATAAAGAAGGCAAAGGCGAGAGCCTGGGATGAGTTGCTCTCCTCCCTGGATGACGACCCGTGGGGGCGCCCTTATCGCATAGTTTTGAAAAAACTAAAAAGTGGAGGCGCCCCAATCACGGAGTCTATGGACCCCCAATTCATCGGCCAAGTCGTGGACACCCTGTTCCCGCTGGAGGAGGGACATGCTAACCCGATTCCGGCGTTGGACTGGGTGTGGGACGAGGAGGCCATGGGGGTCACGGAGGGAGAGCTCCGGGATGCCATCAGAAAAATCAAAAACGGGAAAGCGCCCGGACCTGATGGCATCCACGGAAAAGTCTGGGCTCTCGCCCATCGGGGTCTTGCGGGGCCCATGCGGAGGATATACAACGAATGTTTCCGCATGGGCTCATTCCCACGAGAATGGAAGGAGGCAAACATCGTCCTCCTTCCAAAAGAGGGCAAGCCGAGGGATCAACCCTCGGCCTATAGGCCAATCTGCCTAATAGACGAGGCGGGTAAGATTCTTGAAAGAATCATAGTGGACCGCCTCGTCTACCACTTGTCCCGGGAGGGTCCTAATCTCAGCCAGGAGCAATACGGCTTCCGGGTCGGACGATCTACTATCGACGCGATACTTAAGGTTCGTTCGATCGCGGAGGCCGTAACGGAGGAAGGCGGGGTGTTGTTGGCGGTATCCTTAGATATATCAAACGCCTTCAACACCCTGCCATGGCACCGGATCGGGGCGGCCCTGGACTATCACCGGGTCCCCCCGTATCTGGTGTCAATCCTGGCGGACTACTTCCGGGACAGGCAATTGGCCTATACGGATAGAAATGCCGAGGAACAAAAGCGTCGAATGGCATGCGGGGTTCCGCAGGGGTCAGTACTGGGACCCCTACTGTGGAATCTCGCATACGACGCTGTTCTTCGGCAAGCCCTCCCCTCTGGCTGTCACACGGTGTGTTATGCAGATGATACGTTGATGATGGCCAGAGGGAACTCGTGGGAAGAAGCAACCGCTCGAGCGAATCTCGCCGTTTGCCGCGTTGTGCGCTTTATAAGACAGATGGGGCTCAAAGTGGCGCCCCAAAAAACAGAAGCCATCTTCTTACATGATGGCTCTCATGGGGCGCCACCGAGAGCCCACATCCAAGTGGAGGACACCTCGATAGAGGTGGGGGCCTGCCTTAAATATTTGGGCCTCCACCTCGATGGAAAGTGGACCTTTCGAGAACACTTCCGCCGTATATCCCCTAAGGTAGAGAGGGCAGCAATGGCTCTTCAACGCCTGCTGCCCAATCTTGGGGGACCTGGCGGAAGTGTTCGAAGACTGTATGCTGGGACTATTCACGCCATGCTCCTGTACGGAGCCCCGGTATGGACGGAACGTCTGGAGGCCACCCGCGGCCCAAGAAATGCCTTAAGGCAAGTGCAGAGGCGGGTGGCCAACAGAATTTGCCGGGGCTACCGGACAGTGAGCTGGGCAGCTGTGGGGGTGCTCTCCGGAGTACCCCCTTTGGAGATGCTCGCCCGCATGTACGCGGACGTGTACACGCGTACACGCCAATATCAGCGGGCGGGCATCACAATGACGGAAAGTCTCCGGCATGCCGTGAGGGTCCACTCCCGACGGGCGTTGATCAGCAGATGGAAAGACAGCCTCGCAGATCAGAGGCTGCCAGGTCAGCGCACCGTCGGGGCCATAAGGCCCTGTCTAGAAAGCTGGCTAGACAGGGTCAAAGGAGGGGTGTCCTTCCATATGACGCAGGTGCTCACCGGACATGGTTGTTTCGGTGAGTACCTGCAAAGGATAGGGAAAGAGCGCACAACGCGGTGTCATCACTGCGGCCACGAGTGCGATACCGCCCAGCACACACTTGCAGACTGTGTTGCCTGGGCGGGTGAAAGAACGGAACTCGTGGCCGCTGTAGGGAGGGATCTGTCATTGCCCTCAGTAGTGAGGGCAATGACAGATAATCAAGAAGTTTGGAAGGTGTTCTCCTCCTTCTGCAGCAAAGTTATGGTGCAGAAGGAGGAGGCTGAAAGAGAGAGAGAAAGGGAGGGAGGAGAGAGAGAGAGTGAAACGGAGGAAGGGGACGTGCCCCCTCTTTCCCCGGCATCGGCGGCCTTGGCCGTTTGTGGTGTCGGGGATCGGGGGGGGCGCGCCCCCGGCGCAAGTAGAGGAGAAAACAGCGAGGAGGAGGAAGGGGACGTGCCCCCTCTTTCCCCGGCATCGGCGGCCTCGGCCGTTTGTGGTGTCGGGGATCGGGGGGGGCCCGCCCCCAGCGTAAGAAGGAGTAGCGAAGAGGTGGAGGACGTGCCCCCTCCCGCCCCGCCGTCGGTGGGCTTGCCCACTTGTGGCGGCGGGGATCGGGGGGGGTACGTCCTCAGAAAAAGGAGGAAGAAGGGAGACGAAAGTGCGGAGGACAGGGGAGGGCCCTCTCTTTCCCCGCCATCGGTGGGCTTGCTCACCTGTGGTGGCGGGGATCGGGGGGGGCCCGCCTCATACATACCCGCGTCGAAACACGACGCGGGATGAGGTCTCCGGGGGGGGGCTGGGGACGTCTAAGTCCCGGGGCTCCTCCCCGAAGACCTCTCGAGAATTGGGGGCGCGGGCGCGTCGGCCTCGCTTAGGCGGGGCCGGTGCGGTCGCGCCCCCAAACGGGCAACCCCCTCGGTTGTGGCCGGGTCCTGACTCCCAAGGGAGCGGAGGTGGCCGCAGCCGGGGGGGCCGAGGGGAGGGGTCTTTCGCCTGCGGGGTCGCGCTTTGCTCGGCCTCGCGGGGTGCGACCTCTCCCCTCACGGACGTAGATGCGGCGGGAGGGCCCTCTCACCGGGAGCCGCAAGGCACCGGTGGGAGGGCATCAACGCCGTAGAGGGTCCCCTTCCCCTTCAGGGAGGGGCTTCCCTGGTGAGGGCCTCCGGGGTGTTTTGCCAAATCCCCATTCCCTTTGGGAGGGGGAAGGAGCACCACTCTGGTGGCGGGGGGTGACGGCTCGAGCGGGACACTCGAGCCGTGACCCCGCCCCCCATCTTTTTTGGGAGGGCGCGGCGTGGGGTTGATACCGCCCTGCGCCGCAACCGCGAGAACCCGCACTTGCGGGGGGAGAGTGTCGCCTTCAGTGGCACTCTCCTCGGGAGGTCTTAAGGCGGGGGGGCGGCGAGACGGCATGGGAAACCAGCATCCTCGCCGTCCCCCGTAAAACGCCCGCGAAGGTATCCGTAGTGGTTTTAGTGAGGTAGGCCTTGCGCCCCCTGACCGATTCATTCGTGGATCGGCCAAGGGGAGCAAGGAGTCCCACATAACCACCCGTCCTCTTCCCGGAGGCGGGGGTATCCATGAGGATTTCCACTACGCAACAAAAAAAAAAAAAAAAAAGGTTAGGTTAGGTTCTCTCCCGTCGGTCGCCACCTTGTCGTGGTGGGAGAGCTCACCCAGTACACTGTCGTACTGGGTGCTAAGAGCGACCAGTACCAAGATTACTTGGTACAAGGCCTTTCCATGCTTGGAAAGGCGGTGTGTGTGTGTGTGTGGATGAATGAATGAGGGCAGGACGGGCTCTTTAGGGTTGGTACCCAACCGTCCTATGGGTGGGATCCCCAGAGAATAAAGCCAAACTTTATTTACTTATATGATGGACACTAATAAAGAGAAGAAGGTTACCGTCGCAGCGGGGTCGGATACCGCAGCGGCCGGTGGGAGAGGCTGTATTGTCCCGGCAGCCTCCTCATCGTCATCATACGTCGGGCCTCCACGGGAGTTGGAAGCGAGCTCCCGTGGTGAAATGGCGATCCGCTTCACCAAGGATGGTCCTAAAGCCGTACAACTGAAGGGTAAGCCTAAGCCGAAGGCTAGTCCTAAGGCTGGCACCTCACAGCCAACTGTCCGGCTAACAAGGGTGGACCGAGGCGGTAAGATTTCCACATGCACCGCTCCCTCAACCAGAAGGGAGAGCGAGAGACATACCACCACTGCGGCGACGAGACAGGCTCATGTCTCCCCGGACCCGCAGTGGGAGCATTCTTCCTCCTTCTCCTCATCCTCGGACGAGGAGGAGGTAATGGACGTGGACGTGGAGGAGGTCCTCGAAGACCAGAGGAAGGCAACGGAGGCAGTGGAAAGAGGCCGAGGTCGGCCTCCAACCACTCAAGAGTACACTGGTATGACGGCGGCTCGTGCCGATCGTCTCGCCATACTTGAGAAGGAGGTTCGACTAAAGGAAGCGCTCTATGTTCTGGACGTGAACGCCCCTCCCAAGAGAACCAGGGGAAGGGACAGCCTTCCCACGGAGGAGGAATTGATGGCTGCGTTTCAAGCGCAGAAAACATCGGAGATCTACGCGAAGGCCTGTCGGCACCTTATGGCTGTCGACAAGACCTCCGATGTATCGAAGGGGCTGCAGTCGACCCTTAGCACGGCGCTAAGGAGAGCGGCGCGGGAGGTCACTGTAGCCCTGAGCGTCCTGATGGAGAGAGCGCGCGGCGCCTCGGAGGAACCAGTTCCTTCGCAGGAACTCAGCGCCCTGAAAGTTTACGCCCAGACGCTCAAGAGTGGTAAGGAGAAGGCGGACGCCGAGATCGATGATCTCAAGAGGTCGCTCGCGGCAGCCAAAGCAGAGCTGGCCACTGCGAGGGCATCCGTCTCTCCGTCGCGTCGGCCCCCTGCTCTGAAGCGCAAGCTCAGAAACAGGGACGTCGACATGGAGAAGGAGGAGGACTCCGACCCGCCAGTGCGGGATACGGAGTGGTGCCCGAGCATTCTGGCACCAAGCTCTACCCTGAGAACGGTGGACAGGGGGACTTCCCCTTGCCCAACCGTGGTGGAGGACAACGCGGCCTCTAGTGGGCTTAGCCCACAAGAGGTTGAGGCTCTTCTGTGCAGAATCACAGAATTGAAGCAGGAGGTCGACAATACGCGGGCCGAGATGGCGGAAGTCCTTGACTCCTCCATCTCGGCAATGCAAAAGTGTCGGGACGAGAACAGGGTGCTGCGTAGGAAGCTGGAGCTTCGGGAAAAGGAGAAAATTCCTACAACCGGGGTTCCACGGGGGGGTAATGTTGCTGGAGGCCAACCATCTTCGGGTAAGAAGGGGGGGGTATCTCATGTGACCGGGAGTATTCCTAATTCTGGAGGGGACACTAAAGACCTGTGGTCTAAAGTAGTGGGGAGGAAATCCGTGGGCGCCGATAAGCGGCAACCACGGTCCTCCAAGGGATCTGCCACTCCGATAACCGGGGAGCAGTCAGGCTCTGGTCTTGCGGCGAAGCCAGATAGAAGGCGCCGCAAGACATCGCGAAGAAAAAAGAAGAAGGGCCCGAGAGCTCCCGCAACCGCGGCCGTAACGGTCACGATTGCGGGAAAAGAGGGCAGTGACCTGACCTACGCCCGGGTGATGGGTGAGGCGAGGGAGAAGATCTCCCTCCAAGACCTTGGCATTGCAGGGTCAAGGCTCAGGCCATCAATGATGGGGGGTCTCGTAATAGAGATTCCCGGGAAAGACCGCCTATCCAAAGCTCGGCAGTTAGCTGAGCGGATGAAGGACTTATTTAAGGAGAAGGAGGAGGTGAGGGTCACGCAGCCCCAAAAGACCGCGGAGTTGAGGGTCCGGGGCCTCGACGTGGCCACCACCTCCAAAGACGTCTCCCTGGCAATCGCCGCGGCGACGGGATGCCTGGAGGAGCTCGTTCGAGTGGGTGAGATCCGGCGCAGCTCGGACATTGGCCCAGGTTCAGCCTGGGTCTGCTGCCCGGTCTCGGTGGCCAGCAAACTGGCCAGAGAAGAAAAGCTGCAGGTCGGGTGGAGCAGAGTCAAGGTGGAGACTCTGAAGGCTCGACCCGTGTTTTGTTTCCGGTGTCTCGGACATGGACATGTCCGGGCCCGGTGCAAGGCAGCGGTTGACCGAAGCACCGCATGCTACCGCTGCGGTGAACTCGGTCATAGTGCGAAGGGGTGCACGGCACAACCCAGATGCCTGGCTTGCGCCGATCTGGGTTTACCAGCCGCGCACCGACTGGGAGGTAGAGGGTGTAAACCCAAACCTCCCTCGAGAAGGAAAGAGGACGTGCCGCTTGCGGAGAGGATAGCTACGGCTTCCTCGAAGCAAGCGTCGACAAAGGCGAAAAAGCCCGGTACACTCGCGGCGAAGCGAGTCCCTGCCGGGCCAACAACAGCATCGTCCTCTGGCCGGCAGAAACCGGCCAGTAGTAGGGAGGCGGAGGCAATGGAGACCGACACTTAGTCGGCCTCGTAGACCACCATCCTCAGTTCGGAGGATGGAGTAAATCCCACAGACAAGTGGGATTTACGGGGACTGCAGATCCACAAGTCGGGGGACTTGTGGGTCATTGCACGTAGTCCCCCGTGAGGAGGAGAGCGTGGCGCGACACCCACCTCTCCTCATGAGGAGTGAGACAAACGTCTCCCTCCTCGCGAGTAGGGCGCGAGTCAACGCGCAGCCTGAGATGCTCTCGGACGTCATGCTTTAGCGGTTCCCGAGAGCATCTCGCAAGGCCGAGTGTCGCCGTCTGGTTTTTAGTGGGTCGGGGGTCGCTTACACCCCCAGCCCCACATAACCCACCTTGCCTCCCCCGAGGCGGGTGGGTATGCGGTTGCGCATTTTCCAGACGTTAAAAAAAAAAAAAAAAAAAAAAAAAAGGTTAGGTTAGGTTAGGTTAGGTTAGGTTAGGTTAGGTTAGGTTAGGTTAGGTTAGGTTAGGTTAGGTTAGGTTAGGTTAGGTTAGGTTAGGTTAGGTTAGGTTAGGTTAGGTTAGGTTAGGTTAGGTTAGGTTAGGTTAGGTTAGGTTAGGTTAGGTTAGGTTAGGTTAGGTTAGGTTAGGTTAGGTTAGGTTAGGTTAGGTTAGGTTAGGTTAGGTTAGGTTAGGTTAGGTTAGGTTAGGTTAGGTTAGGTTAGGTTAGGTTAGGTTAGGTTAGGTTAGGTTAGGTTAGGTTAGGTTAGGTTAGGTTAGGTTAGGTTAGGTTAGGTTAGGTTAGGTTAGGTTAGGTTAGGTTAGGTTAGGTTAGGTTAGGTTAGGTTAGGTTAGGTTAGGTTAGGTTAGGTTAGGTTAGGTTTCAAACAAAAAATAATACTGATGGAGCGAGATTGCGGAAAGAACTGGAGGAGGCGTTCAACAAAGGAGACGCCTGCACTTCTCAAGAAGAGAAGTATTTTTGGCATGGGGACTTATTAAGGCCGGTCACAGTAAATCTGGTAGACCTGGCTAAGTGTGACTCGACCAGCAGCCTTTCCTCGACTCTTTCTAAGACGTCGAGTAAGAGCAAAGCCAAGGACGGTTCTGCGCAAAAGCGCCAAAAGAAAATAATGGAGCGTGAAAAGGCGAGAAGCAACACACTCGCGCAAAAGAGAAAAATGGCGGAATCCGTAACCTGCACGGACACAGATATAGATACAGACAATCTACTAAGCGAAGGGGAAGGGGAAGGCAATATTTCAAGACCTGTAACAACAACCATTCTCAATGAGAAAGATTTCCCCGCACTCCGTACTAGGTCACACATGTCGGTACAGGAACAGAAGGGAAAAGGAGAAGCCGGAAAGGGACAGGCTCCATCACCGGTGCCTGCAATCGGACAGGAACAGGCTCTAATACCAGTGCCTGTACTCGGGCAGGAACAGGCTCTGACACCAGTGCCTGCACTCGGACAGGAACGGGCTCTAACACCAGTGCCTGCACTCGGACAGGGACAAGCTCTAACGCCAGTGCCTGCACCTGGACAGGCTCTACCATCGATACCGGGCCAGCCACCAAGCACTGGAGAACAGGAAACACGGAAGGCTGAGAAAGCTAGGAGGAAAAAAGAAGAACAGGAAGCACGCACGGAACAAGTAATACTGGACCCCTTGAAAGAACCAAATCCAGGTAAATCGTACTACGACTTCCTTGAGAGGATAAGGGACAAGGGAGATGAATATAACGAGGCACCAATCCCTGACCTAGCAGCAATCGCCTCAGAGAAGGCGATGGCAATATATAAAGTGGCCGTGCTGTCAAAACAATTGAAAGGCCCATTGGTGAGACAGGCCAAAGAAGCAGCCGCAGATATGTGCGCGGCTGCATCAGTACTGGCTATAAGGGCGCAAAACCCGACAGAAACCTCAGCTGAAAAGCAAATAAGGGATCTGCAAAACCAAATACACCAGTTGAGGCTAGAGAAGCAGCAACTGGAGCGAAGAGTGGAACGGGAATACAGAAACAAACCTCGTAGAAAGCTCCATTCGGAAACATCAGATGACGAAAGGGAAGGACCGCTCAGCGCAGATAGCGCCAGGATAAAAACTAGGGCCAGAAAACGGATCGACAGAGCCCCACTTCCGCCCAGAAGTGGGGGGGTCCTGTCAACCCATGGAGATGGGATAATCAGGGAAACCTCGCTTCCACCAGAGGGTGGGGAAGCCTCCCTGATTGAGGACTATGAAATGCGGGGGGTCTCACCTCCACCACAAGGCGGGGGAATCCCGGGCATCTCAGGAATAGGAAGAACGAGGGGTCAGGACAGACACATAGAGATGATGGATGTTGTTAACAACGAGGAGGAACATTCATCCTTCTACCGTAGCGAGGACACCACCCAATCGGGTTGGAGAAGGGACAATCCCCCTCCTAACACAAAGGGGACAATGTATATAAAACAAGGACATGTTGAATACATTGTCCCACAAAATAAGAAGGAAGAGGAGGAGGCCAAGGAAAGGGAGAAATTTATGGCCATGGTGGCGATGATTGAAGGCATTGTTGTGAGGGAGCTGGACAAACGACTGGGCTGTCCCATAAATACATATGGGGAAACCCTGAAAAACAAAAAGGATGGTAAGCAGGAAAACAGGGAACAGCAACAACAACAGCCCAAATCAATAAAAAGAACAAAACCGGTAACAGCCGGACAAAGAAATCCGGCACAAGAGGAGAAACCTGCTGCTGCCAAACCAATGGTCAAGAGTATAGAGGTTGTCAAGAAGGCGGTCAGAGTTGTACCTGCTACAACTCTTAACCCACCTTCGCGGCCGGCAGCAGAAAGGGTCTCCAAGCCTAAGGTCAAGGAAACGGGAAAGGGAAATAAAACAGCCCCACCCCCACAGAAGCAGCCAGGTGCGAAATCTACGCCCCTGGCCACAGGGAAAAAAGAAGGGGCACTACAAACACCCCAGGCCCCAAAGCCTTCGAATACGGGCGCCCCTTCCTGGAGCGAGGTGGTCTCCAGGAGGGTAAGAAAAACCAAAACAGCAGCAGCGGCTACGAATGAGGTTGTTGCAGCTGCAAAGGGGAAGGGAGGCAAAGCAATTACAGCCGCCAAACCCTCCCAACCTGGCCAAGAGGCCAAATCGAAAAGGAGGAGAGAGCCAAGAACGGCAGCGATAACGCTGACGTGTCCTCCCGGAACTTATGAGAAAACTCTCCGGGAGGCCCGGCAGAAGATGGAGGCCAAAGGTCTAAATATGGAAGGAGCCAAGATTAGACGAGGAGTCACGGGCTCATATATCTTTGAGATTCCGGGGGCGGGCAGCCATGAAAAAGCAGATAAGTTCGCCCTCGGAATGAGGGAAGCCTTAAGAGGCACGGTGGGCGCAAGGGTGCAGCGCCCAACTAAAATGGCTGAGATAAGACTTCGGGGGCTCGATGAGTCCATCAGAGCCTCCGAAGTGATAAAAGCGATAGCCACAGCAGGTGGCTGCGAAGAAGAGGAAATCCACCTGGGGGAAATAAGAAAAACCCCAGGTGGAATGGGGATCGTCTGGGTCCGCTGCCCACTAACAGCAGCAAACCGCATAGTGGGTATGACCAATTTAAGGATAGGATGGGCACTTGTGCGCGCCGAAATACTGGACACCAGACCCCTCCAGTGCTACAAATGCCTGGAGGGGGGGCACGTGCGCGCGCGGTGCCCTAATAAAGAAGACCGTAGCGGTAAATGTTACCGATGCGGAATTGAGGGCCACGCAGCCAGGAACTGTGTGGCTGAAGTCAGCTGCCCGGTATGCGCAGACAAGGGACTTCCCGCCAAGCATAGGGCGGGAAGTAAATCGTGCATACCGGTGCAAAAGGGCAGAAGGGGAGTCCCACTTAATAAAGTAGTGAATCCCCCCTCCCCCAGGAAGGTCCTTACCCCCCCGGCGCGAGAGGTGGTGGGGCCTCAAACACAAAAAGAGGCTCCCCCCCTAATCGACCTAAATACTACGGTGGAGGCCCCGAAAGAACAAAGGCCTCCACGCATAAGGGGGGCTAAGAGGGAGGAGGAGAAACTCCCGGAAGGAGGCGCTAAGAAAACGCGCCTCCAACTAAATTTAATGGATGCAGATCCCACCGCTATGGAGGTGGGACCTGTGGTTGTAGTCGCAACTGAAGATGGCTTGTAAGGTGTTACAAGCCAATGTGAACCATTCAGGGCCAGCCCAGGATCTCTTCGTCCAGAATATGGCGGAGAGAGACTGCGGCCTGGGGGTCGTAGCCGAGCCGCACCGTGTACCAGAGAATAACTGGGTAAGTAGTACGGACGGCTTGGCTGCGATCACCCACAGAGGCGCGTCAAACTCCCCCCCGATGGAGCTTTTAAAATCGGGGGAGGGCACTGTCACGGTGAGATGGGGGTCCATCATTGTAGTTGGCGTGTATCTCCCGCCGAGTCTCAGTAGAAGAGACTTTTGCGGGAGATTGCACGCCATTGAGAGACAGCTGACGGAATACCACCCCGCCCCAGTGATCGTCGCGGGGGACTTCAATGCCAAATCAGACGCTTGGGGTTCCCCGCGCGGTGACTGGCGGGGTGGTCAAGTATTGGATTGGGCGGCGCGAAGTGGCCTCCTCTCCTGTAACAGAGGAAGGAAGGCCACATGTGTAAGGAGGCAGGGGGAGTCAATCGTAGACTTAACATGGATCACTCCCTCTGCCTCAAGGTTGGTGAGCGGGTGGGAGGTGCTGACGGAGGTAGAAACCATTTCTGACCACAGATACGTGGAGTTCTCCGTCGGTGCCTTCCCCCGCGAAGTAATAGAGCGCCGCCGAAACAGAGAGGCTGTCTCTCGAAGATGGGCCCTCAGGAAACTTGATCAGGACGCGTTTCTGGCCGCGGTCGAGGCGGCCCTGATGGTTCGAGGAAGGGATAATAGGGGGGACCTAGAGGAAGAAAGGGCTTGGCTGCTTAAAACGGTAAGCGATGCCTGTGATGCAGCCATGCCCAGGATAAAACGGAGGTCCCCCCGAAAAACTTACTGGTGGTCGGAGGAAATCGCTGAAGCAAGGCGAATCTCCGACCACGCCAGAAGGAAAGTCTGCAGGCGGAAGAAGTTCGAGCGGTTAGACCCCGAAGGATACCAGGACGCGTGGGACGCTTATAAAGGAAAGCGTGATGACCTACGCGTCCTGATAAGGAAGGCAAAGGCGAGAGCCTGGGATGAGTTGCTCTCCTCCCTGGATGACGACCCGTGGGGGCGCCCTTATCGCATAGTTTTGAAAAAACTAAAAAGTGGAGGCGCCCCAATCACGGAGTCTATGGACCCCCAATTCATCGGCCAAGTCGTGGACACCCTGTTCCCGCTGGAGGAGGGACATGCTAACCCGATTCCGGCGTTGGACTGGGTGTGGGACGAGGAGGCCATGGGGGTCACGGAGGGAGAGCTCCGGGATGCCATCAGAAAAATCAAAAACGGGAAAGCGCCCGGACCTGATGGCATCCACGGAAAAGTCTGGGCTCTCGCCCATCGGGGTCTTGCGGGGCCCATGCGGAGGATATACAACGAATGTTTCCGCATGGGCTCATTCCCACGAGAATGGAAGGAGGCAAACATCGTCCTCCTTCCAAAAGAGGGCAAGCCGAGGGATCAACCCTCGGCCTATAGGCCAATCTGCCTAATAGACGAGGCGGGTAAGATTCTTGAAAGAATCATAGTGGACCGCCTCGTCTACCACTTGTCCCGGGAGGGTCCTAATCTCAGCCAGGAGCAATACGGCTTCCGGGTCGGACGATCTACTATCGACGCGATACTTAAGGTTCGTTCGATCGCGGAGGCCGTAACGGAGGAAGGCGGGGTGTTGTTGGCGGTATCCTTAGATATATCAAACGCCTTCAACACCCTGCCATGGCACCGGATCGGGGCGGCCCTGGACTATCACCGGGTCCCCCCGTATCTGGTGTCAATCCTGGCGGACTACTTCCGGGACAGGCAATTGGCCTATACGGATAGAAATGCCGAGGAACAAAAGCGTCGAATGGCATGCGGGGTTCCGCAGGGGTCAGTACTGGGACCCCTACTGTGGAATCTCGCATACGACGCTGTTCTTCGGCAAGCCCTCCCCTCTGGCTGTCACACGGTGTGTTATGCAGATGATACGTTGGTGATGGCCAGAGGGAACTCGTGGGAAGAAGCAACCGCTCGAGCGAATCTCGCCGTTTGCCGCGTTGTGCGCTTTATAAGACAGATGGGGCTCAAAGTGGCGCCCCAAAAAACAGAAGCCATCTTCTTACATGATGGCTCTCATGGGGCGCCACCGAGAGCCCACATCCAAGTGGAGGACACCTCGATAGAGGTGGGGGCCTGCCTTAAATATTTGGGCCTCCACCTCGATGGAAAGTGGACCTTTCGAGAACACTTCCGCCGTATATCCCCTAAGGTAGAGAGGGCAGCAATGGCTCTTCAACGCCTGCTGCCCAATCTTGGGGGACCTGGCGGAAGTGTTCGAAGACTGTATGCTGGGACTATTCACGCCATGCTACGCCATGCTCCTGTACGGAGCCCCGGTATGGACGGAACGTCTGGAGGCCACCCGCGGCCCAAGAAATGCCTTCAGAGGCGGGTGGCCAACAGAATTTGCCGGGGCTACCGGACAGTGAGCTGGGCAGCTGTGGGGGTGCTCTCCGGAGTACCCCCTTTGGAGATGCTCGCCCGCATGTACGCGGACGTGTACACGCGTACACGCCAATATCAGCGGGCGGGCATCACAATGACGGAAAGTCTCCGGCATGCAGTGAGGGTCCACTCCCGACGGGCGTTGATCAGCAGATGGAAAGACAGCCTCGCAGATCAGAGGCTGCCAGGTCAGCGCACCGTCGGGGCCATAAGGCCCTGTCTAGAAAGCTGGCTAGACAGGGTCAAAGGAGGGGTGTCCTTCCATATGACGCAGGTGCTCACCGGACATGGTTGTTTCGGTGAGTACCTGCAAAGGATAGGGAAAGAGCGCACAACGCGGTGTCATCACTGCGGCCACGAGTGCGATACCGCCCAGCACACACTTGCAGACTGTGTTGCCTGGGCGGGTGAAAGAACGGAACTCGTGGCCGCTGTAGGGAGGGATCTGTCATTGCCCTCAATAGTGAGGGCAATGACAGATAATCAAGAAGTTTGGAAGGTGTTCTCCTCCTTCTGCAGCAAAGTTATGGTGCAGAAGGAGGAGGCTGAAAGAGAGAGAGAAAGGGAGGGAGGAGAGAGAGAGAGTGAAACGGAGGAAGGGGACGTGCCCCCTCTTTCCCCGGCATCGGCGGCCTTGGCCGTTTGTGGTGTCGGGGATCGGGGGGGGCGCGCCCCCGGCGCAAGTAGAGGAGAAAACAGCGAGGAGGAGGAAGGGGACGTGCCCCCTCTTTCCCCGGCATCGGCGGCCTCGGCCGTTTGTGGTGTCGGGGATCGGGGGGGGCCCGCCCCCAGCGTAAGAAGGAGTAGCGAAGAGGTGGAGGACGTGCCCCCTCCCGCCCCGCCGTCGGTGGGCTTGCCCACTTGTGGCGGCGGGGATCGGGGGGGGTACGTCCTCAGAAAAAGGAGGAAGAAGGGAGACGAAAGTGCGGAGGACAGGGGGGGGCCCTCTCTTTCCCCGCCATCGGGGGGCTTGCTCACCTGTGGTGGCGGGGATCGGGGGGGGCCCGCCTCATACATACCCGCGTCGAAACACGACGCGGGATGAGGTCTCCGGGGGGGGGCTGGGGACGTCTAAGTCCCGGGGCTCCTCCCCGAAGACCTCTCGAGAATTGGGGGCGCGGGCGCGTCGGCCTCGCTTAGGCGGGGCCGGTGCGGTCGCGCCCCCAAACGGGCAACCCCCTCGGTTGTGGCCGGGTCCTGACTCCCAAGGGAGCGGAGGTGGCCGCTGCCGGGGGGGCCGAGGGGAGGGGTCTTTCGCCTGCGGGGTCGCGCTTTGCTCGGCCTCGCGGGGTGCGACCTTTCCCCTCACGGACGTAGATGCGGCGGGAGGGCCCTCTCACCGGGAGCCGCAAGGCACCGGTGGGAGGGCGTCAACGCCGTAGAGGGTCCCCTTCCCCTTCAGGGAGGGGCTTCCCTGGTGAGGGCCTCCGGGGTGTTTTGCCGAATCCCCATTCCCTTTGGGAGGGGGAAGGAGCACCACTCTGGAGGCGGGGGGTGACGGCTCGAGCGGGACACTCGAGCCGTGACCCCGCCCCCCATCTTTTTTGGGAGGGCGCGGCGTGGGGTTGATACCGCCCTGCGCCGCAACCGCGAGAACCCGCACTTGCGGGGGGAGAGTGTCGCCTTCAGTGGCACTCTCCTCGGGAGGTCTTAAGGCGGGGGGGCGGCGAGACGGCATGGGAAACCAGCATCCTCGCCGTCCCCCGTAAAACGCCCGCGAAGGTATCCGTAGTGGTTTTAGTGAGGTAGGCCTTGCGCCCCCTGACCGATTCATTCGTGGATCGGCCAAGGGGAGCAAGGAGTCCCACATAACCACCCGTCCTCTTCCCGGAGGCGGGGGTATCCATGAGGATTTCCACTACGCAACAAAAAAAAAAAAAAAAAAAGGTTAGGTTAGGTTAGGTTAGGTTAGGTTAGGTTAGGTTAGGTTAGGTTAGGTTAGGTTAGGTTAGGTTAGGTTAGGTTAGGTTAGGTTAGGTTAGGTTAGGTTAGGTTAGGTTAGGTTAGGTTAGGTTAGGTTAGGTTAGGTTAGGTTAGGTTAGGTTAGGTTAGGTTAGGTTAGGTTAGGTTAGGTTAGGTTAGGTTAGGTTAGGTTAGGTTAGGTTAGGTTAGGTTAGGTTAGGTTAGGTTAGGTTAGGTTAGGTTAGGTTAGGTTAGGTTAGGTTAGGTTAGGTTAGGTTAGGTTAGGTTAGGTTAGGTTAGGTTAGGTTAGGTTAGGTTAGGTTAGGTTAGGTTAGGTTAGGTTAGGTTAGGTTAGGTTAGGTTAGGTTAGGTTAGGTTAGGTTAGGTTAGGTTCTCTCTCGTGGGATGCGGCCTTGCCGTGGCGAGAGAGCTCACCCCTTGCAAGAGGATAGTCTTGCAAGGGGTGCTAACAGCATCCCGTACCCGAGTAACGTCGGGTACATCAACTCCCCGAGTCTGGGGAGTTTTCCCCAGTCCCGGGGAGCCCTCCCTTTTGGGAGGAGGGGGCCCACTTCCCCTATAGAGCCTCGGCTCGTATGTGGTAAGGGATGGCGACCCGGAATACAAACGCCCGGTGGCATGGCACCGTTAGGAGAGGGCATTGCACGGCGCTTCGGCGCTTGCCCTCCCGCCATGCATTTTGCGGCCCGGGCCGCGGGGTTCTTGCTCTGGTGTCTCGGGGGGGTATTTTTCGGGGGTTTTTCTCCCGGGGGTATTTTCCCCGGGGTCTCGGGGTGGGGATTTTTGCGGCCGGGGCCGCGGGGGAGGGGACCAGCTGTGATCACCCGAGGGGCATCGCCCGGAGGGGATCACAGCGGTCAGTCGTCGGGGCCGCTCGGACATATTCCGAGGCGGGGCCCGGCGACAAGACGTACCCCAGGGTGCTGGTTGGGAGTCTCCAGGCTGGGTAGCCTGGGTCTCCGTCCCAGCGTCCCTGGGGGGTAGCCGCGCCCGGGCCACTCGGACGTATTCCGAGCTCGGGCCGGGCGCGGCGTGGAGGTCACGCGTGGTTACCCGAGGGGCTCTGCCCGGAGGGGTTACCCAAGGGGCATAGCCCGGAGGGTGCCACGCGGACCTGCCGCCGAGGCCGCTCGGACTTATTCCGAGGCAGGGCTCGGCGGCGAGAGCAGGTACTCCTGGCCGGTCGGGACCGTTTCCCCTTCCGAACCGGCCGGTCAGGAGAGGCGTAGTCCCTTCCGCTGGACGTGATTCCCGGCGGGGGGACGTGCTGGTCGCCACGGCGTGTAGGGCAGGGCCGAGGAGCGGCGACCCTGTCCAAAGCGTCCGTGGGGCCCCCCGGGTGGCGCCACCCGCTGCGGTGCCCGCATTGTCGGAGGTGCGGGACCCCTGAAAGCCCGTGTGGGCGTCAAATCTCACACGGGTGTGTAAGGGGCTCGGAGTCTGGCCGGGGTGTGGTATCCCCCCGGCCAAGACATATGTCCCCTCCCCGGGGGAACTTGGGGCCCGGCCTTGGGGTGTGGCCGGTCATGTTTCGGGGCACCCCTTGGCCGGTGGGGGTATACCCTGGGGGACGGAGCCGCAGCGGGACAGCGGGATTAACCAAAAATGAGTAGTGACAATCAAACAAAAAATAATACTGATGGAGCGAGATTGCGGAAAGAACTGGAGGAGGCGTTCAACAAAGGAGACGCCTGCACTTCTCAAGAAGAGAAGTATTTTTGGCATGGGGACTTATTAAGGCCGGTCACAGTAAATCTGGTAGACCTGGCTAAGTGTGACTCGACCAGCAGCCTTTCCTCGACTCTTTCTAAGACGTCGAGTAAGAGCAAAGCCAAGGACGGTTCTGCGCAAAAGCGCCAAAAGAAAATAATGGAGCGTGAAAAGGCGAGAAGCAACACACTCGCGCAAAAGAGAAAAATGGCGGAATCCGTAACCTGCACGGACACAGATATAGATACAGACAATCTACTAAGCGAAGGGGAAGGGGAAGGCAATATTTCAAGACCTGTAACAACAACCATTCTCAATGAGAAAGATTTCCCCGCACTCCGTACTAGGTCACACATGTCGGTACAGGAACAGAAGGGAAAAGGAGAAGCCGGAAAGGGACAGGCTCCATCACCGGTGCCTGCAATCGGACAGGAACAGGCTCTAATACCAGTGCCTGTACTCGGGCAGGAACAGGCTCTGACACCAGTGCCTGCACTCGGACAGGAACGGGCTCTAACACCAGTGCCTGCACTCGGACAGGGACAAGCTCTAACGCCAGTGCCTGCACCTGGACAGGCTCTACCATCGATACCGGGCCAGCCACCAAGCACTGGAGAACAGGAAACACGGAAGGCTGAGAAAGCTAGGAGGAAAAAAGAAGAACAGGAAGCACGCACGGAACAAGTAATACTGGACCCCTTGAAAGAACCAAATCCAGGTAAATCGTACTACGACTTCCTTGAGAGGATAAGGGACAAGGGAGATGAATATAACGAGGCACCAATCCCTGACCTAGCAGCAATCGCCTCAGAGAAGGCGATGGCAATATATAAAGTGGCCGTGCTGTCAAAACAATTGAAAGGCCCATTGGTGAGACAGGCCAAAGAAGCAGCCGCAGATATGTGCGCGGCTGCATCAGTACTGGCTATAAGGGCGCAAAACCCGACAGAAACCTCAGCTGAAAAGCAAATAAGGGATCTGCAAAACCAAATACACCAGTTGAGGCTAGAGAAGCAGCAACTGGAGCGAAGAGTGGAACGGGAATACAGAAACAAACCTCGTAGAAAGCTCCATTCGGAAACATCAGATGACGAAAGGGAAGGACCGCTCAGCGCAGATAGCGCCAGGATAAAAACTAGGGCCAGAAAACGGATCGACAGAGCCCCACTTCCGCCCAGAAGTGGGGGGGTCCTGTCAACCCATGGAGATGGGATAATCAGGGAAACCTCGCTTCCACCAGAGGGTGGGGAAGCCTCCCTGATTGAGGACTATGAAATGCGGGGGGTCTCACCTCCACCACAAGGCGGGGGAATCCCGGGCATCTCAGGAATAGGAAGAACGAGGGGTCAGGACAGACACATAGAGATGATGGATGTTGTTAACAACGAGGAGGAACATTCATCCTTCTACCGTAGCGAGGACACCACCCAATCGGGTTGGAGAAGGGACAATCCCCCTCCTAACACAAAGGGGACAATGTATATAAAACAAGGACATGTTGAATACATTGTCCCACAAAATAAGAAGGAAGAGGAGGAGGCCAAGGAAAGGGAGAAATTTATGGCCATGGTGGCGATGATTGAAGGCATTGTTGTGAGGGAGCTGGACAAACGACTGGGCTGTCCCATAAATACATATGGGGAAACCCTGAAAAACAAAAAGGATGGTAAGCAGGAAAACAGGGAACAGCAACAACAACAGCCCAAATCAATAAAAAGAACAAAACCGGTAACAGCCGGACAAAGAAATCCGGCACAAGAGGAGAAACCTGCTGCTGCCAAACCAATGGTCAAGAGTATAGAGGTTGTCAAGAAGGCGGTCAGAGTTGTACCTGCTACAACTCTTAACCCACCTTCGCGGCCGGCAGCAGAAAGGGTCTCCAAGCCTAAGGTCAAGGAAACGGGAAAGGGAAATAAAACAGCCCCACCCCCACAGAAGCAGCCAGGTGCGAAATCTACGCCCCTGGCCACAGGGAAAAAAGAAGGGGCACTACAAACACCCCAGGCCCCAAAGCCTTCGAATACGGGCGCCCCTTCCTGGAGCGAGGTGGTCTCCAGGAGGGTAAGAAAAACCAAAACAGCAGCAGCGGCTACGAATGAGGTTGTTGCAGCTGCAAAGGGGAAGGGAGGCAAAGCAATTACAGCCGCCAAACCCTCCCAACCTGGCCAAGAGGCCAAATCGAAAAGGAGGAGAGAGCCAAGAACGGCAGCGATAACGCTGACGTGTCCTCCCGGAACTTATGAGAAAACTCTCCGGGAGGCCCGGCAGAAGATGGAGGCCAAAGGTCTAAATATGGAAGGAGCCAAGATTAGACGAGGAGTCACGGGCTCATATATCTTTGAGATTCCGGGGGCGGGCAGCCATGAAAAAGCAGATAAGTTCGCCCTCGGAATGAGGGAAGCCTTAAGAGGCACGGTGGGCGCAAGGGTGCAGCGCCCAACTAAAATGGCTGAGATAAGACTTCGGGGGCTCGATGAGTCCATCAGAGCCTCCGAAGTGATAAAAGCGATAGCCACAGCAGGTGGCTGCGAAGAAGAGGAAATCCACCTGGGGGAAATAAGAAAAACCCCAGGTGGAATGGGGATCGTCTGGGTCCGCTGCCCACTAACAGCAGCAAACCGCATAGTGGGTATGACCAATTTAAGGATAGGATGGGCACTTGTGCGCGCCGAAATACTGGACACCAGACCCCTCCAGTGCTACAAATGCCTGGAGGGGGGGCACGTGCGCGCGCGGTGCCCTAATAAAGAAGACCGTAGCGGTAAATGTTACCGATGCGGAATTGAGGGCCACGCAGCCAGGAACTGTGTGGCTGAAGTCAGCTGCCCGGTATGCGCAGACAAGGGACTTCCCGCCAAGCATAGGGCGGGAAGTAAATCGTGCATACCGGTGCAAAAGGGCAGAAGGGGAGTCCCACTTAATAAAGTAGTGAATCCCCCCTCCCCCAGGAAGGTCCTTACCCCCCCGGCGCGAGAGGTGGTGGGGCCTCAAACACAAAAAGAGGCTCCCCCCCTAATCGACCTAAATACTACGGTGGAGGCCCCGAAAGAACAAAGGCCTCCACGCATAAGGGGGGCTAAGAGGGAGGAGGAGAAACTCCCGGAAGGAGGCGCTAAGAAAACGCGCCTCCAACTAAATTTAATGGATGCAGATCCCACCGCTATGGAGGTGGGACCTGTGGTTGTAGTCGCAACTGAAGATGGCTTGTAAGGTGTTACAAGCCAATGTGAACCATTCAGGGCCAGCCCAGGATCTCTTCGTCCAGAATATGGCGGAGAGAGACTGCGGCCTGGGGGTCGTAGCCGAGCCGCACCGTGTACCAGAGAATAACTGGGTAAGTAGTACGGACGGCTTGGCTGCGATCACCCACAGAGGCGCGTCAAACTCCCCCCCGATGGAGCTTTTAAAATCGGGGGAGGGCACTGTCACGGTGAGATGGGGGTCCATCATTGTAGTTGGCGTGTATCTCCCGCCGAGTCTCAGTAGAAGAGACTTTTGCGGGAGATTGCACGCCATTGAGAGACAGCTGACGGAATACCACCCCGCCCCAGTGATCGTCGCGGGGGACTTCAATGCCAAATCAGACGCTTGGGGTTCCCCGCGCGGTGACTGGCGGGGTGGTCAAGTATTGGATTGGGCGGCGCGAAGTGGCCTCCTCTCCTGTAACAGAGGAAGGAAGGCCACATGTGTAAGGAGGCAGGGGGAGTCAATCGTAGACTTAACATGGATCACTCCCTCTGCCTCAAGGTTGGTGAGCGGGTGGGAGGTGCTGACGGAGGTAGAAACCATTTCTGACCACAGATACGTGGAGTTCTCCGTCGGTGCCTTCCCCCGCGAAGTAATAGAGCGCCGCCGAAACAGAGAGGCTGTCTCTCGAAGATGGGCCCTCAGGAAACTTGATCAGGACGCGTTTCTGGCCGCGGTCGAGGCGGCCCTGATGGTTCGAGGAAGGGATAATAGGGGGGACCTAGAGGAAGAAAGGGCTTGGCTGCTTAAAACGGTAAGCGATGCCTGTGATGCAGCCATGCCCAGGATAAAACGGAGGTCCCCCCGAAAAACTTACTGGTGGTCGGAGGAAATCGCTGAAGCAAGGCGAATCTCTGACCACGCCAGAAGGAAAGTCTGCAGGCGGAAGAAGTTCGAGCGGTTAGACCCCGAAGGATACCAGGACGCGTGGGACGCTTATAAAGGAAAGCGTGATGACCTACGCGTCCTGATAAGGAAGGCAAAGGCGAGAGCCTGGGATGAGTTGCTCTCCTCCCTGGATGACGACCCGTGGGGGCGCCCTTATCGCATAGTTTTGAAAAAACTAAAAAGTGGAGGCGCCCCAATCACGGAGTCTATGGACCCCCAATTCATCGGCCAAGTCGTGGACACCCTGTTCCCGCTGGAGGAGGGACATGCTAACCCGATTCCGGCGTTGGACTGGGTGTGGGACGAGGAGGCCATGGGGGTCACGGAGGGAGAGCTCCGGGATGCCATCAGAAAAATCAAAAACGGGAAAGCGCCCGGACCTGATGGCATCCACGGAAAAGTCTGGGCTCTCGCCCATCGGGGTCTTGCGGGGCCCATGCGGAGGATATACAACGAATGTTTCCGCATGGGCTCATTCCCACGAGAATGGAAGGAGGCAAACATCGTCCTCCTTCCAAAAGAGGGCAAGCCGAGGGATCAACCCTCGGCCTATAGGCCAATCTGCCTAATAGACGAGGCGGGTAAGATTCTTGAAAGAATCATAGTGGACCGCCTCGTCTACCACTTGTCCCGGGAGGGTCCTAATCTCAGCCAGGAGCAATACGGCTTCCGGGTCGGACGATCTACTATCGACGCGATACTTAAGGTTCGTTCGATCGCGGAGGCCGTAACGGAGGAAGGCGGGGTGTTGTTGGCGGTATCCTTAGATATATCAAACGCCTTCAACACCCTGCCATGGCACCGGATCGGGGCGGCCCTGGACTATCACCGGGTCCCCCCGTATCTGGTGTCAATCCTGGCGGACTACTTCCGGGACAGGCAATTGGCCTATACGGATAGAAATGCCGAGGAACAAAAGCGTCGAATGGCATGCGGGGTTCCGCAGGGGTCAGTACTGGGACCCCTACTGTGGAATCTCGCATACGACGCTGTTCTTCGGCAAGCCCTCCCCTCTGGCTGTCACACGGTGTGTTATGCAGATGATACGTTGGTGATGGCCAGAGGGAACTCGTGGGAAGAAGCAACCGCTCGAGCGAATCTCGCCGTTTGCCGCGTTGTGCGCTTTATAAGACAGATGGGGCTCAAAGTGGCGCCCCAAAAAACAGAAGCCATCTTCTTACATGATGGCTCTCATGGGGCGCCACCGAGAGCCCACATCCAAGTGGAGGACACCTCGATAGAGGTGGGGGCCTGCCTTAAATATTTGGGCCTCCACCTCGATGGAAAGTGGACCTTTCGAGAACACTTCCGCCGTATATCCCCTAAGGTAGAGAGGGCAGCAATGGCTCTTCAACGCCTGCTGCCCAATCTTGGGGGACCTGGCGGAAGTGTTCGAAGACTGTATGCTGGGACTATTCACGCCATGCTCCTGTACGGAGCCCCGGTATGGACGGAACGTCTGGAGGCCACCCGCGGCCCAAGAAATGCCTTAAGGCAAGTGCAGAGGCGGGTGGCCAACAGAATTTGCCGGGGCTACCGGACAGTGAGCTGGGCAGCTGTGGGGGTGCTCTCCGGAGTACCCCCTTTGGAGATGCTCGCCCGCATGTACGCGGACGTGTACACGCGTACACGCCAATATCAGCGGGCGGGCATCACAATGACGGAAAGTCTCCGGCATGCAGTGAGGGTCCACTCCCGACGGGCGTTGATCAGCAGATGGAAAGACAGCCTCGCAGATCAGAGGCTGCCAGGTCAGCGCACCGTCGGGGCCATAAGGCCCTGTCTAGAAAGCTGGCTAGACAGGGTCAAAGGAGGGGTGTCCTTCCATATGACGCAGGTGCTCACCGGACATGGTTGTTTCGGTGAGTACCTGCAAAGGATAGGGAAAGAGCGCACAACGCGGTGTCATCACTGCGGCCACGAGTGCGATACCGCCCAGCACACACTTGCAGACTGTGTTGCCTGGGCGGGTGAAAGAACGGAACTCGTGGCCGCTGTAGGGAGGGATCTGTCATTGCCCTCAATAGTGAGGGCAATGACAGATAATCAAGAAGTTTGGAAGGTGTTCTCCTCCTTCTGCAGCAAAGTTATGGTGCAGAAGGAGGAGGCTGAAAGAGAGAGAGAAAGGGAGGGAGGAGAGAGAGAGAGTGAAACGGAGGAAGGGGACGTGCCCCCTCTTTCCCCGGCATCGGCGGCCTTGGCCGTTTGTGGTGTCGGGGATCGGGGGGGGCGCGCCCCCGGCGCAAGTAGAGGAGAAAACAGCGAGGAGGAGGAAGGGGACGTGCCCCCTCTTTCCCCGGCATCGGCGGCCTCGGCCGTTTGTGGTGTCGGGGATCGGGGGGGGCCCGCCCCCAGCGTAAGAAGGAGTAGCGAAGAGGTGGAGGACGTGCCCCCTCCCGCCCCGCCGTCGGTGGGCTTGCCCACTTGTGGCGGCGGGGATCGGGGGGGGTACGTCCTCAGAAAAAGGAGGAAGAAGGGAGACGAAAGTGCGGAGGACAGGGGGGGGCCCTCTCTTTCCCCGCCATCGGGGGGCTTGCTCACCTGTGGTGGCGGGGATCGGGGGGGGCCCGCCTCATACATACCCGCGTCGAAACACGACGCGGGATGAGGTCTCCGGGGGGGGGCTGGGGACGTCTAAGTCCCGGGGCTCCTCCCCGAAGACCTCTCGAGAATTGGGGGCGCGGGCGCGTCGGCCTCGCTTAGGCGGGGCCGGTGCGGTCGCGCCCCCAAACGGGCAACCCCCTCGGTTGTGGCCGGGTCCTGACTCCCAAGGGAGCGGAGGTGGCCGCTGCCGGGGGGGCCGAGGGGAGGGGTCTTTCGCCTGCGGGGTCGCGCTTTGCTCGGCCTCGCGGGGTGCGACCTTTCCCCTCACGGACGTAGATGCGGCGGGAGGGCCCTCTCACCGGGAGCCGCAAGGCACCGGTGGGAGGGCGTCAACGCCGTAGAGGGTCCCCTTCCCCTTCAGGGAGGGGCTTCCCTGGTGAGGGCCTCCGGGGTGTTTTGCCGAATCCCCATTCCCTTTGGGAGGGGGAAGGAGCACCACTCTGGAGGCGGGGGGTGACGGCTCGAGCGGGACACTCGAGCCGTGACCCCGCCCCCCATCTTTTTTGGGAGGGCGCGGCGTGGGGTTGATACCGCCCTGCGCCGCAACCGCGAGAACCCGCACTTGCGGGGGGAGAGTGTCGCCTTCAGTGGCACTCTCCTCGGGAGGTCTTAAGGCGGGGGGGCGGCGAGACGGCATGGGAAACCAGCATCCTCGCCGTCCCCCGTAAAACGCCCGCGAAGGTATCCGTAGTGGTTTTAGTGAGGTAGGCCTTGCGCCCCCTGACCGATTCATTCGTGGATCGGCCAAGGGGAGCAAGGAGTCCCACATAACCACCCGTCCTCTTCCCGGAGGCGGGGGTATCCATGAGGATTTCCACTACGCAACAAAAAAAAAAAAAAAAAGGTTAGGTTAGGTTAGGTTAGGTTAGGTTAGGTTAGGTTAGGTTAGGTTAGGTTAGGTTAGGTTAGGTTAGGTTAGGTTAGGTTAGGTTAGGTTAGGTTCTCTCTCGTGGGATGCGGCCTTGCCGTGGCGAGAGGGCTCACCCCTTGCAAGAGGATAGTCTTGCAAGGGGTGCTAACAGCATCCCGTACCCGAGTAACGCCGGGTACATTAACTCCCCGAGTCTGGGGAGTTTCCCCAGTCCCGGGGAGCCCTCCCTGTGGGAGGAGGGGGCCCACTTCCCCTATAGAGCTTCGGCTCGTATGTGGTAGAGGATGGCGACCTTGAATTCAAACGCCCGGTGGCATGGCATCGTTAGGGGTTGGACATTGCACGGCGCCTTGGCGCTGTCCTCCCCCCATGCACTTGGAGTCCACGACGCCTGGTCGATGATCCGAGAGGGGAGATTGGGTTGTCGTGGGCTCGGTGTGTGTGTGTGTGAATGTGGATGCGTGCATGTATGGGCCTGGTGGGGCCAAAAGGGTTTCGGCCCGCCACCCCTGGAAGGACACCAGGCTAAAAAACCAAATCAAAAACCATGATGGAGCACAGTAAAAAGGAAGAAAACCTTACCGTCACAGGGGTGCTCGGAGCCCCAGTGACCGGCGAAGAACCCGTTATCGTCCCGGGCGGAACTTCGTCGTCAACAAACGTCGGGCTACGTGAAGAATGCACCGCGGGTTCCTCACGCGAAATGGCTACTGCGAAGAATGAAGTAGAAGTGGGTGGCATTGTAGCTATCATGGAGATGAGAGAAGGAGAGACTCCGATACGACTCCCACAAGATATCGGGGTAGAAGCGATGGAAACAATGCCGGAGGTTTCCAATAAGAGAAAAAAGGAATCGGATTCAGGATCCGAAGATCAAGAAGCGCATCGCTACAACATAAGGCGCGGAGTGAGAGCCAGGAAGATCATATCATCGGACACGGAAGGCGAAGCCACCGAGGACCAGGTGGACTCTCAAATACTGTCCGAGACAGTAAAAGAAACAGGCAATTCCGGTGACAATGAGACATCACAGTGCTCCGAAGGCGAAAAAACTGCCAAGTCAACGAGAGGCCCAGGCAGACCGCCTAAGAGAAAGAACAGGGCAAGACAGTTGGATACCCCGGAACTCATGGATATTATGAGAGGCACTCCCGAAAAGTACGGAACCACGGAGTTCCATAATATGACTGCGGCCGGCATTGGCACAGTAGCCATGGAATGGATCGAGGAGATTGACACGATTCGAATCAAGTCAGGCAAGCTGCAAGGTGCATTAAGCGGAAAGATGAAGAATCACCTCACCGGCGTGAGGAATGCGCTGAGAACTTTGGTGATGAAAGCGGAAGCCGTAGGGGATCCAGGCTTCTGGAGAGCCCGCCACTCAAGCATCACAAAGGAGCTCGAAGATAAAAGGAAAGAAGAAAACAAATATAAAAGAGAAATAGAGATGGCAAACAAGAAGATGAAGAAATTACAGGAAGAAATAGAATCGCTCAAGAAACAAAGAGAAACAGAGACAGCGAAGAAACAGAGAGAGATATCGAAAAGAGGGAGTACACCATCCCCCTCTCCACAAGTGAAGGCAGTAGTCCAGAAGGCAGCTCAAGAGCCAAATAAAGAGAGAGAAAGGTCTTTGACTCCGGTGATGAGACCACCAATCAGAGGAATATCAACACCTCTGCCGGAACAAGATCCAATAACGGACGACATATCTCAAAAAATGGAGATTGAGAGGCAAATAGCCGCGCTTGTGAGGAGGAAAAGAGAGATGGTTTATGCGAAAGCAGAAAAGAGAAGCGCGAAAGCCCTATACAGCGAAATTGCAGAAAAATCCGAAGGTTCTAGAAAAGAGAAAGCCCGACAACTTCCTCGTGTGAAGGAAAATATACAAATTGTTCCTCCGAGGAAAGAATTGAAAGAAGAAGAACCTAAAACTAGAGAGATCAGTGAATGGACCACAGTAGGGAGAGGAAGGAAGGGTAAGAAAGTTAAAAATAAAAAGGAAGAAACAGTTACTCAGCAAAGAGAGCCGCCAAATATGGCACAGCCTGGAACAAAGCGAACCCAGGAGATTAAAGAGACTGGTGCAAGAGCAGCCCGTAAAAGGAAGCCACCCAAGACCGCGGCAGTAGCCATTAAAGGCTTTGATGAGAAATTCTCGTATGCACAGGCACTGAGAACCGCCCAAGACAAAATAGAACTGTCGGACCTAAAGATCTACAAGTCTAGAGTCAGGAAAGCGGCAAATGGAGGAGTCATTGTGGAAATACCCGGTCCACAGGGATCCGAGAAAGCAGACATGCTGGCCAAACAATTAAGAGAGGTCATGTCTGGACAGGCCGAAATAACTCGACCCACCATCAAAGGCGAACTCATTATTTCCGGATTCGACGAATCAATAAATACGGATGACATATTTGAAACAGTATCGAGCCTCGGTAAATGTAGGAACGAACAGATCAAGGTAGGCACTATAAGGAGATTACCCAATGGAAATAACATGATCTGGGTACAATGTCCGGTCGATGCAGCGATTCTAGTCGCAGAGAAAAAGAAGCTGAGGATTCGGTGGACCACGGCTAGAGTTGAAATGTTGCAGAAACGCCCCATTCAATGCTATAAATGCTGGCGAAAGGGGCATATCCGCAACAACTGCACCTTTAAAGAGGACTACAGCAAAGTCTGTTTTAGATGCGGCGAAACCGGCCACCCTGTTAAAATATGTAGAGCCGAGATCAAGTGCAGGATATGCAAAGATAGAAACCTAAACTCTGATCATAGAGTGGGTTCTAATAAATGCAGCCTGGATCAAGACGAGAGGAGAGGTGATACGCGAAAGAAAGACCGACAAGAGCCTGATCGGAGAATAGCGGCTCCGCCTGCTCCCCAGAATGAGTAAAATATTGCAATGCAATATAAATCACAGCTGGGGAGCCCAGGATATATTATCCCAGCACATAGCGGAGAATCAAATAGGTATCTGCTTGATATCTGAGCCCAGGCATGTGCCGGACTCCCAATTGTGGCTTGCCAGTAACAACAAGAAGGCAGCAATACACTGGAGGCCGGAGTACTTAAGGAAGATCTGCACGCCATTAAGTAAAGGAGAAACGTTTGTCGCAGCCAGATGTAACGATATAAATTTTATATCCTGTTACATATCCCCAAACGTAGATCATGGGGAATATCTTGGAGCACTGGACGAGATCGGAGATACAATCCAACGGATAGGCGGAAGTTTCATAGTCTGCGGGGATTTTAATGGAAAATCCACGCAGTGGGGCTCCGCGTATACCAACAGGAGAGGAGAACTGATCGAGGAATGGGTCGCCGAGATGGATCTGCGACTCGTCAACACTGGCAATACTCCAACATGCGTAAGACGGCAAGGTACATCGATCGTGGACCTTACATGGATCACGGCAGACCTAGTGGAAAAGATCCAAAACTGGAGGGTGGAAACTGAAACAGAGAACCTATCAGACCACCGATATATATCTTTTGAGATAGACGGAGAACCTCTGCCACGTAATAAGAGTAAAAGAGAGCGGAAATGGAATTTCGCTAAAATGGACACAGAGATGCTGCAGGTTTCCCTAGGCTGGGCATGCTCGGTCGGTATGTCGGAAGAGGAAACGGCAAACACCAACAGCTGGTGCGAATGGACAGAACGCGTAATGCGAGAAGCATGTGACGCTTCGACTCCCAGATGCAAACAGGCTCACCCCAAGACGAGAACATACTGGTGGAACGAGCAAATTGCGAATCTGAGAGTCGAAACCAATAGAAAGAGAAGAGCCTGGACAAGAAGTAAGAGATGGAATCAACCAGAGGAAACGGCCAACCGGGAGAGAGAGTACAAAATCTCTAGAAGCATCTTGCGGAAAGAGATAAATAAAGCTAAGGCTGAGGCATGGCAGGAACTGGTCCAGCTAGTGGATTCCGATCCATGGGGCCTCCCATACAAGGCTGTATTGGGAAAACTTAGAAAGGCTACGCCGGGACTCACGGAGATACTCGAAGAAGGCGATCTCAACGACCTATTGAACAAACTGTTTCCGATGGGTCAAACCCATGACCCAGAAGAGGAATGGACAGAGTTTGTATGGAACGAGGAAGAGCACATAGGATACAGGGAGGTCAAGGATTCGATCAAGGACTGTGGCGGTAACAGCGTAGCCCCAGGACTCGACGGAGTAAAAGCGACGGCGTGGAAGAGTATTCCGGAAGCAATGACGGGTAAATTAACGCAATGCTTCAACATATGCTTAAGCGAAGGGAAGTTTCCTAAAAGATGGAAAGTAGCACGATTGGTATTGATACCAAAAGCTCAAGGTAGCGAACCGGGACCGCTCAAAGCAAGACCTATTTGCCTGCTAAATGAGGTAGGGAAAATCTTTGAGCGCACCCTGGTAAGGCGAATTAATAACTGGATGAGAGACGAGGAGATCGCACAACTATCACCCGTTCAGTTTGGCTTTAGGGAGAAAAGATCCACCTGCGATGCCCTGATGAGAGTCAAGGAAATCATAGAGGAATGCATACTTGGCGAAGGAATCGTGATAGCAGTGGCGATAGATATAGAGAATGCGTTTAATTCTCTACCGTGGCCGGTGATAAGGAACGCGATAAGAAGGAAGAGATTTCCCGAATATATATGCAGAATCATAGATGATTATCTAAATGAACGCTGCATAGAATATAGGACACAAAACGGCGAAACAAAGCAGAGGCCGGTCACAGCCGGAGTCCCGCAAGGATCCGTACTGGGACCGGTACTATGGAACATAGGCTATGATGATGTATTGAACGTAAACCTAGAGCCAGGATGCCATTTGTCGTGCTACGCGGACGATACTTTGGTAATATCAACAGCAAATGACATAGAAACGGCTATTACCAAAGCGAACATTCAGGTGAACAGAGTGGTCAGAAGGATAAAAGAGCTTGGCCTAGTTGTCGCGACCAACAAGACGGAAGCGGCTGTCTTTTATAAAAAAGACAAGCCGGATAAGATGCCGGACCTTATAATAGACAGAGAGGTTGTCAAAGTCGGCGAAAAACTGAAATATCTAGGAATAATACTAGACAGTAAATTAAGATTTCAAGACCACTTCACATACGTGGAGACCAAAGCGAATAAAGTGCTTCGATCATTGGGCAGGATCATGCCCAACTTGAGAGGACCAACGGAAGCAAAGAGAAAGCTATTTGCCAATGTGATCCTATCAATATTGACGTATGGCGCACCAGTATGGAGCGACGCACTGGCGGCAAGCAAGAAGATCCAGCTACCTTTTAGGAGACTGCAGAGAACTTTGGCGATAAGAGTGGCGGCGGCATATAGGACAACATCCTATGATGCAGCCACCCTACTTGCCAGAACTACGCCGCTGTATCTTATAGCGGCGGCAAGAAAGAGAACGTACCTGCGTATAAGAGACCTTCGCAACCTGGAGGATTGGAGTGCCGAGGAAGAAGAGGAGATCAAGACGAATGAAGATTTCCTGATGAGGAGACAATGGGAGATACATCTGAGTAACAGAGAGATTCCAGGGACAAGAACGCGAGACGCCATTATGCCTGTTTTTGCCAAATGGCTGAATAGGAAGAAGGGACACTTAACGTTCCACCTGACGCAGATACTAACTGGACACGGCTGCTTTAATAGCTACCTGTACAGGATCGGCAAGTCGGACACGCCAGTCTGTGCCCACTGCAATGCGGAGGTCGATACAGCAGAACACACGGTACAAAGCTGTACAGCCTGGACCGTGGAAAGGCAAGCGCTATCTAGCCAAATAGGAGATGACCTACAATTCGCGGTCATCATCAGGAAGATGATGGAAAAGGAGGAATACTGGAAGGCGGTAATCAAGTTTGCGGAGACGGTTATGCGCACCAAGGAAGAGGCGGAACGGGAGAGACAGAGAGGACCCAACAGGGATGACATCTCTTCAAATTCCGAGTAGCAGTGCCACCCGGATGGTGAAGAGTATGTAACGAGGAAGGCGAGAATCCTTGCGGATCTGAGGTCGTGTGCCCATCAAACTTATGTACACGATCTCCACCAGAACCGGGGAATTAGTTATCACACACAGGGGGGTAGGACGGGTTATTTTGGGGTGGGGAACCGGGGGGTAGGACGGGTTCTTTGCGGGGTGGGGTAAGGGGGGGAAAGACTTCTGGGAGGGTAGGTCGGGGGGGAATTGGGCGGGGTAGGGGGGGTATGGGAAAATGGCAGGGTGGATGGGATGGGGAAGGCGAGTGGGGGGTAGGGGGGATTTAGGGGATTGGGGTCTTGGGGGTAGGGCCGGGGGGAAGGGTGGGGATGGTTGGGTGGTTGGGATGGGGCAGGTGTTTGGGGGCGGGGGGTAGGGGGGTATTGGGGCAGGAGGGTGGGGTAAGGGGGGATAGGGATTTTCTGGTCGAGGAAATTAACCGGAAGGTGAGCGCGCAAGCGCATGACGATCGGGGTCACGGTGACATGCTCAGGCGGATCCCGGGCCCCGATCCAGTCTGAAGGGAAGCGTCCTCGGCTGGACGGGCGGAGGTTTAGTGGGTAGGGCCAGCGGTGATATGTTGTCCCTTGTGGGGGATCGGGGCTAGCCTCGGTCAACCACTTGGGATATGGTATCGCCGTTGGATGAGTCCCACATAACCTCTGGGGCCGGCCCCAGAGGTATCCGTAAATGGATTCCTCCGCCCTTGCGCCGCATCGCAAAAAAAAAAAAAAAAAAAAAAAAAAAAAAAAAAAAAAAAAAAAAAAAAAAAAAAAAAAAAAAAAAAAAGGTTAGGTTAGGTTAGGTTAGGTTAGGTTAGGTTAGGTTAGGTTAGGTTAGGTTAGGTTAGGTTAGGTTAGGTTAGGTTAGGTTAGGTTAGGTTGGACCGAGGCATGGTTGGGTGGTTGGGATGGGGCAGGTGTTTGGGGGCGGGGGGTAGGGGGGTATTGGGGCAGGAGGGTGGGGTAGGGGGGGATAGGGATTTTCTGGTCGAGGAAATTAACCGGAAGGTGAGCGCGCAAGCGCATGACGATCGGGGTCACGGTGACATGCTCAGGCGGATCCCGGGCCCCGATCCAGTCTGAAGGGAAGCGTCCTCGGCTGGACGGGCGGAGGTTTAGTGGCGTAGGGCCAGCGGTGATATGTTGTCCCTTGTGGGGGATCGGGGCTAGCCTCGGTCAACCACTTGGGATATGGTATCGCCGCTGGATGAGTCCCACATAACCTCTGGGGCCGGCCCCAGAGGTATCCGTAAATGGATTCCTCCGCCCTTGCGCCGCATCGCAAAAAAAAAAAAAAAAAAAAAAAAAAAGGTTGGACCGAGGCGGAAAGATTTCCGCAAGCACCACTCCCTTAACCAAAAGGGAGAGCGGAAGTAAAGCCACCACTGGGACGATGAGGCAGGCGCATGTCTCCCCGGACCCCCAGTGGGAACATTCCTCCTCCTTCTCCTCGTCTTCTGACGAGGAGGAGGACATGGATGTGGACGTGGAGGAGGTCCACAGGGATCAGAGGAAGGCTACGGAGGCGGTGGAGAGAGGCCGAGGTCGGCCTCCAACCACCCAAGAATATACTGGCATGACGGCGGCCCGCGCCGACCGCCTTGCCATATTAGAGAAGGAGGTCCGCCTGAAGGAGGCGCTCTATGTCCTTGACGCGAACGCCCCTCCAAAGCGCACCAGGGGAAGGGACAGCCTTCCCACCGAGGAGGAGATGATGGCTGAGCTTCAGTCAAAGAGAACATCGGAGATATATGCGAGGGCTAGTCGTCACCTTATGGCTGTCGACAAGACCTCTGATGTCTCAAAAGGACTGCAGTCGACCCTTAGCACGGCGCTAAGAAGAGCGGCGAGGGAGGTCCAGGTTGCCCTGGCCGTCCTTATGGAAAGAGCGCGCAGCGCCTCGGAGGAGCCAGTCCCCTCCCAGGAACTATGCGCCTTAAAAGCGTATGCACAGGCGCTCAAGAGTGATAAGGAGAAGGCGGACGCCGAGATCTATGAACTCAAGAAGTCGCTCGCGGCAGCCAAAGCAGAGCTGGCCACTGCGAGGGCATCCGTCTCTCCGTCGCGTCGACCCCCTGCTCTGAAGCGCAAGCTCAGAAACAGGGACGTCGACATGGAGAGGGAAGAGGACTCCGACCCGCCAGTGCGGGATACGGAGTGGTGCCCGAGCATTCTGGCACCAAGCTCTGCCCTGAGAACGGTGGACAGGGGGACTTCTCCTTGCCCAACCGTGGTGAAGGACGACGCGGCCTCCAGTGGACTTAGCCCACAAGAGGTTGAGGCTCTTCTGTGTCGAATCACAGAATTGAAGCAGGAGGTTGACAATACGCGGGCCGAGATGGCGGAAGTCCTGGACTCCTCCATCTCGGCAATGCAGAAATGTCGGGATGAGAATAGGGAGCTGCGTCGGCAGCTAGAACTCCGGGGGAGGAACAAACCTCCATCAGCCGGGGTTCCGCGGGGGGTTAAAGCTGCGGGGGGTCCGTCGACTTCTGGGAAGGGGGGGGGATCTTCTGTGGTGAGGGACAGTATTGGCTCGGGGGGGAATACAAACGACCTATGGTCGAAGGTCGTAGGAAGGAAGTCCGCGAGCGCTGATAAGCGCCTACCGCGGGCTTCCAAGGGGTCTGCGGCTCCGCTAGCCGGGGAGCAGACGGGCGCGGGTCAAGCGGCGAAGCCAGATAAGGGGCGCCGCAAAACATCGCGGAGGAAAAGGAAGAGGGGCCCGCGAGCGCCCGCAACCGCGGCCGTAACGGTCACGATTGCGGACAATGCGGGCAGTGGTCTGACCTACGCCCGGGTGATGGGCGAGGCGAGGGAGAAGATCTCCCTCCAAGACCTCGGCATCGCGGGGTCGAGGCTCAGGCCATCAATGATGGGGGGCCTTGTTATAGAGATCCCCGGAAAGGACCGCCTGTCCAAAGCTCGGCAGTTGGCCGAGCGGATGAAGGATGTGTTCAAGGAGAAGGAGGAGGTGAAGGTCACGCAGCCCCAGAAGACCGCGGAGCTTAGGGTCCGGGGTCTCGACGTGGCCTGCACCTCCAAAGATGTCTCTCTGGCTATCGCCGCGGAGACGGGGTGCCCGGAGGAGCACATTCGAGTGGGAGAGATCCGGCGCAGCTCGGACGTTGGCCCGGGCTCAGTCTGGGTCTGCTGCCCGATCTCGGTGGCCAGTAAGCTGGCCAGAGTAAATAAACTGCAAGTCGGGTGGAGCAGTGTCAGGGTGGAGACACTAAAGGCTCGACCCGTATTTTGTTTCCGGTGCCTCGGACACGGTCACGTCCGGGCCCGGTGCAAAGCGGTAGTGGACCGCAGCACCGCCTGTTACCGGTGCGGGGAGCTGGGCCACAGTGCCAAGGGGTGCACGGCGCAGCCCAAATGTCTGGCTTGCGCCGATATTGGCTTGCCTGCCGGGCACCGACTGGGAGGCAAAGGGTGTAGACCCAGGCCTCCCTCGAGACGGAAGGAGGATATGCCGCTCGCTGAGAGGATAGCAAAAGCTTCCTCGAAGCAAGCGTCGAAGACGAAGGCGGAAAAGCCCGGTAAACTCGCGGCGAAGCGAGTCCCTGCCGGGCCATCAACTGCATCGTCCTCTGGCCAGAAACAGAAACTGGCCAGTGCTAGGGAAGAGGTAGCGATGGAGACTGACACTTAGTCAGTCTCACTGACCACCATCCTCAACTCGGAGGATGGAGTAAATCCCACAGTCAAGTGGGATTTACGGGGACTGCAGATCCACAAGTCGGGGGACTTGTGGGTCATTGCACGTAGTCCCCCGTGAGGAGGAGAGTGTGGCGCGACACCCACCTCTCCTCATGAGGAGTGAGACAAACGTCTCCCTCCTCGCGAGAAGGGCGCGAGTCAACGCGCAGTCAGAGATGTTCTTGGACGTAATGCCTCTAGCGGTTCCCGAGAACATCTCGCAAGGCCGAGTGTCGCCGTCTGGTTTTTAGTGGGTCGGGGGTCGCTTATACCCCCAGCCCCACATAACCCACCTTGCCTCCCCCGAGGCGGGTGGGTATGCGGTTGCGCATTTTCCAGACGTTAAAAAAAAAAAAAAAAAAAGGTTAGGTTAGGTTAGGTTAGGTTGACTCTCAAAGGACGACGGTCCATGTGCCAAACCCTCCTCCACGTGGTGAGAGTTGGAAACGTCGAGGTACCCCCTCGGCGGCTAACGGGTCACTGGCTTCGGGCAGAGCGCATATATCGCTATGTGTCTCTGGACACTGGCGTGATCGCTTGATATCCCTTCGAATGCTGCGGTCACAGCCGAAACTGGGCGAATGCCCGGTCGATAGGCTGGGGGTAATTATCCTTAAGCCGTGGCAGGGGATGTCGGGTGATCGCAAAGGTGTCATCGCGGCGCATTAGGCGCAATCTCGAGGAAGCTTGTTCCTCGGGATGGCCGACCTGAGGAGGAAGGAAATATAGCTTGGCTTGTTTCCGAATCTGAGGGAGAACCGGCTCGGGTGCCTTGCTTGCGGGGTGCTCACGGAGAGGTGGCGGCTTGGTGGGAGGCGAGGCACGCCTCGACGAGCCTACTGGGAACAGCCATCCTCTCCGCTAGTAGGTTGCGCCTCCGGGGTCGGAGATGCTCGGGCAGGAGCGGCCTCACTGCGCGTCCTGGCTGACGGTGATGTACCGGTGGGCTTTGGCCGTGCCGGGGTGATCTGTTGGCTGGGATTCGCGGATCGCCTGAGGTCTGCACGCGTTACCCGCTCCGCATGGGGCTCGAAAGAGACCCAAGTAGAGTGGGTGATGAGGGTTGTGCTTCACCCTCCGGAAATACGGAAGCACACTTACATCGAGTCACTTATGTCGAGACACGGATGCCCACCGGGGCGCGGTGATGTCAAGTGAAGGGGGATCCCGGAGCCTGACATCGCCAGCAACAGGGGTCCGCCTCCCCCTCGTATAAAAACTCGGAGGCGGGGACACGGGTAGAGATGATGATGGTTCTCTGGGTCTTTACTCAGAGGGCAATGCATCATACAAACAGGGGTCCGCCTTTCCCCTCGTATAAAAACGCGAAGGCGGCCGGTGCTGGGATGTATTCGAAATGGAAACATCCTGGTTAAATGGCATGGTCTGACCGGTGGACGGGCACGTGCTCCTGCGATTTCGGTTGTTCCTTGTGTCGGGGTGGGTCCCTGGTGAGCCCCCTCACCCCATATGACACTTGGAGCGGCCCACCTCCCCTCTTCTGTCAGAGGCTAGGTGCCAAGAGGGGTTTCGCAGGAGAGGCGACTCCCTGCCAATACAGACGTCTGTCTAGTGGGGATCACTCGGTCCACTATAAACATTCGGCGAGTGACACGCGATCGGGGGGGGTGTCTGTCTAGCAGGTGTACAGGCTCCTCCCCCAAACGAGAGGTATGTCCGGGCAGAGGGACATTTTGGGGTGGACGGTCTCTGCGGGGACCCGAAATCTATCGCACCCTCCTGGGTGGCACTCTCCCGTCGGTCGCCACCTTGTCGTGGTGGGAGGGCTCACCCAGTACACTGTCGTACTGGGTGCCAAGAGCGACCAGTACCAGGATTTCCTGGTACAAGGCCTTTCCTTGATTGGAAAGGCGGTATGCGTGTGTGTGTGGATGAATGAATGAGGGCAGGACGGGCTCTATAGGGTTGGTACCCAACCGTCCTATGGGTGGGATCCCCAGAGAATAAAGCCAACTTCTTTTACACTACTCATGATGGACACTAAGAACGAGACGATCATTACTGTCGCAGCGGGATCGGATACCGCAGCGGCCGGTGGGAGAGGCTGTATTGTCCCGGCAGCTTCCTCATCGTCATCGTACGTCGGGCCTCCACGGGAGTTGGAAGCGAGCTCCCGTGGTGAATTGGCTATCCGCTTCACCAAGGGTGGGCTTAAGGCCGTGCAAGTGCGGGGGAAGCCTAAGGCTAGTCCTAAGGCTGGCACCTCTCAGCCAACCGTACGGCTTACAAGAGTGGACCGAGGCGGAAAGATTTCCGCAAGCACCGCTCCCTTAACCAAAAGGGAGAGCGGAAGTAAAGCCACCACTGGGACGATGAGGCAGGCGCATGTCTCCCCGGACCCCCAGTGGGAACATTCCTCCTCCTCCTCCTCGTCTTCTGATGAGGAGGAGGACATGGATGTGGACGTGGAGGAGGTCCACAGCGATCAGAGGAAGGCTACGGAGGCGGTGGAGAGAGGCCGAGGTCGGCCCCCAACTACCCAAGAATATACTGGCATGACGGCGGCCCGCGCCGACCGCCTTGCCATATTAGAGAAGGAGGTCCGCCTGAAGGAGGCGCTCTACGTCCTTGACGCGAACGCTCCTCCAAAGCGCACCAGGGGAAGGGACAGCCTTCCCACCGAGGAGGAGATGAGAACTGTGCTCTCAACACAGAAAACATCGGAGATTTACGCGAAGGCTTGTCGGCATCTTATGGCTGTCGACAAGACCTCCGACGTTTCAAAGGGGCTGCAGTCGACCCTTAGCACGGCGCTAAGGAGAGCGGCGCGGGAGGTCCAGGTCGCGCTGGGCGTCCTGATGGAGAGAGCGCGCAGCGCCTCGGAGGAACCGGTCCCCTCCCAGGAGCTGAGCGCCCTGAAAGCGTACGTTCAGACGCTTAAGAGTGGTAAGGAGAAGGCGGATGCCGAGATCGATGATCTCAAGAGGTCACTCGCGGCAGCCAAAGCAGAGCTGGCCACTGCGAGGGCATCCGTCTCTCCGTCGCGCCGACCCCCTGCTCTGAAGCGGAAGCTCAGAAACAGGGACGTCGACATGGAGAAGGAGGAGGAGTCCGACCCGCCTGCACGGGATTCGGAGTGGTGCCCGAACATTCCGGCACCAAGCTCTGCTCTGAGAACAGTGGACAGGGGGACCTCCCCCTGCCCAACCGTAGTGGAGGACAACGCGGCCTCTAGTGGGCTTAGCCCACAAGAGGTTGAGGCTCTTCTGTGCAGGATCACAGAATTAAAGCAGGAAGTCGACAACACGCGGGCCGAGATGGCGGAAGTCCTGGACTCCTCCATCTCGGCAATGCAGAAATGTCGGGATGAGAATAGAGAGCTGCGTGGGCAACTAGAACTCCGGGGGAGGAATAAACCTCCATCAGCCGGGGTTCCGCGGGGGGTTAAAACTACGGGGGGTCCGTCGTCTTCTGGGAAGGGGGGGGGATCTTCTGGGGTGAGGGACTGTATTGGCTCGGGGGGGAACACGAACGAACTATGGTCGAAGGTCGTAGGAAGGAAGTCCGCGAGCGCTGATAAGCGCCTACCGCGGGCTTCCAAGGGGTCTGTGGCTCCGCTAGCCGGGGAGCAGACAGGAGTGGGTCAAGCGGCGAAGCCAGATAAGGGGCGCCGCAAAACATCGCGGAGGAAAAAGAAGAGGGGCCCGCGAGCGCCCGCAACCGCGGCCGTAACGGTCACGATTGCGGACAATGCGGGCAGTGGTCTGACCTATGCCCGGGTGATGGGCGAGGCGAGGGAGAAGATCTCCCTCCAAGACCTCGGCATCTCGGGGTCGAGGCTCAGGCCATCAATGATGGGGGGCCTTGTTATAGAGATTCCCGGAAAGGACCGCCTGTCCAAAGCTCGGCAGTTGGCCGAGCGGATGAAGGATGTGTTCAAGGAGAAGGAGGAGGTGAAGGTCACGCAGCCCCAGAAGACCGCGGAGCTTAGGGTCCGGGGTCTCGACGTGGCCTCCACCTCCAAAGATGTCTCCCTGGCTATCGCCGCGGAGACGGGGTGCCTGGAGGAGCACATTCGAGTGGGGGAGATCCGGCGCAGCTCGGACGTTGGCCCAGGCTCAGTCTGGGTCTGCTGCCCGATCTCGGTGGCCAGTAAGCTGGTCAGAGCAGGTAAGCTGCAAGTCGGGTGGAGCAGTGTCAGGGTGGAGACACTAAAGGCTCGACCCGTATTTTGTTTCCGGTGCCTCGGACACGGTCACGTCCGGGCCCGGTGCAAAGCGGCAGTGGACCGCAGCACCGCCTGTTACCGGTGCGGGGAGCTGGGCCACAGTGCCAAGGGGTGCACGGCGCAGCCCAAATGCCTGGCTTGCGCCGACCTGGGTTTGCCAGCCGCGCACCGATTGGGAGGCAAAGGGTGTAGACCCAGGCCTCCCTCGAGGCGGAAGGAGGACATGCCGCTCGCCGAGAGGGTAGCTACAGCTTCCTCGAAGCAAGCGTCGTTGACGAAGGCGAAAAAGCCCGGTACACTCGCGGCGAAGCGAGTCCCTGCCGGGCCACCAACAGCATCGTCCTCTGGCCGACAGAAACCGGCCAGTTGTAGGGAGGAAGAGGAGATGGAGACCGACACTTAGTCGGCCTCGCAGACCACCATCCTCAATTCGGAGGATGGAGTAAATCCCCCAGTCAAGGGGGGTTTACGGGGACTGCAGATCCACAAGTCGGGGGACTTGTGGGTCATTGCACGTAGTCCCCCGTGAGGAGGAGAGTGTGGCGCGACACCCACCTCTCCTCATGAGGAGTGAGACAAACGTCTCCCTCCTCGCGAGAAGGGCGCGAGTCAACGCGCAGCCTGAGATGCTCTCGGATGTCATGCTTTAGCGGTTCCCGAGAGCATCTCGCAAGGCCGAGTGTCGCCGTCTGGTTTTTAGTGGGTCGGGGGTCGCTTACACCCCCAGCCCCACATAACCCACCTTGCCTCCCCCGAGGCGGGTGGGTATGCGGTTGCGCATTTTCCAGACGTAAAAAAAAAAAAAAAAAAAAAAAAAAGGTTAGGTTAGGTTAGGTTAGGTTAGGTTAGGTTAGGTTAGGTTAGGTTAGGTTAGGTTAGGTTAGGTTAGGTTAGGTTAGGTTAGGTTAGGTTAGGTTAGGTTCTCTCCCGTCGGTCGCCACCTTGTCGTGGTGGGAGAGCTCACCCAGTACACTGTCGTACTGGGTGCTAAGAGCGACCAGTACCAAGTTTACTTGGTACAAGGCCTTTCCATGCTTGGAAAGGCGGTGTGTGTGTGTGTGTGGATGAATGAATGAGGGCAGGACGGGCTCTATAGGGTTGGTACCCAACCGTCCTATGGGTGGGATCCCCAGAGAATAAAGCCAACTTCTTACACTACTCATGATGGACACTAAGAACGAGACGATCATTACTGTCGCAGCGGGATCGGATACCGCAGCGGCCGGTGGGAGGGGCTGTATTGTCCCGGCAGCCTCCTCATCGTCATCGTACGTCGGGCCTCCACGGGAGTTGGAAGCGAGCTCCCGTGGTGAATTGGCTATCCGCTTCACCAAGGGTGGGCTTAAGGCCGTACAAGTGCGGGGGAAGCCTAAGTCTAAGGCTAGTCCTAAGGCTGGCACCTCTCAGCCAACCGTACGGCTTACAAGAGTGGACCGAGGCGGAAAGATCTCCGCAAGCACCGCTCCCTTAACCAAAAGGGAGAGCGTGAGACAGACGACCACTGTGGCGACGAGGCAGGCTCATGTCTCCCCGGACCCACAGTGGGAGCATTCTTCCTCCTTCTCCTCGTCCTCGGACGAGGAGGAGGTAATGGACGTGGACGTGGAGGAGGTCCTCGAAGATCAGAGGAAGGCAACGGAGGCAGTGGAGAGAGGCCGAGGTCGGCCTCCAACCACTCAAGAATATACCGGCATGACGGCGGCCCGTGCCGATCGTCTCGCCATCTTAGAGAAGGAGGTGCGCCTAAAAGAGGCTTTATACGTCTTGGACGTAAATGCTCCGCCTAAACGTACCAGGGGCAGGGACAGCCTTCCCACGGAGGAGGAACTGAGGGCTATATTTCAAACACAGAAGACCTCAGAAATATTCGTGAAGGCATCTAAACACCTAATGACCGTAGATAAGACCTCGGACGTGTCGAAGGGCCTCCAATCAACCCTTAGCACTGCGCTAAGAAGAGCAGCGCGAGAGGTCCAAGCGGCATTGGGTGTTTTGATGGAGCGGGCTCGCGGCGCCTCGGAGGAGCCGATTCCTTCACAGGAAATCTGCGCTCTGAAGGCGTACGCGGAGTCCCTCAAGAGGGAGAAGGAGAAGGCGGACGCAGAGATTGACGACCTTAAAGGGTCGCTCGCAGCGGTCAAGGCTGAGCTTGCCACTGCGAGGGCTTCCGTCTCTCCGTCGCGTCGGCCCCCTGCCCTGAAGCGCAAGCTCAGAAGCAGGGTCGTCGACATGGAGCAGGAAGAGGATACCGACCCGCCAATACGGGATACGGAATGGTGCCCGAACATTCCGGCACCAATCTCAGCTCCGATAGCGGTGGACAGGGGGACTTCCCCTGGCCCATCCGTAGTGCAGGACAATGCGACCTCTAGTGGGCTTAGCACACAAGAGGTCGAGGCCCTCCTGACCCGAATCGGAGAGCTAAAACAGGAGGTAGACAATACGCGGGCCGAGATGGCGGAAGTCCTGGACTCCTCCATCTCGGCAATGCAAAAGTGTCGGGACGAGAACAGGGTGCTGCGTAGGAAGCTGGAGCTTCGGGAAAAGGAGAAAACTCCTACAACCGGGGCTACACGGGGGGGAAAGGTTACTGGGGGCCAACCATCTTCGGGGAAGAAGGGGGGGGTATCTCATGTGACGGGGAGTATTCCTAATTCTGGGGGGGACACTAAAGACCTGTGGTCTAAAGTAGTGGGGAGGAAATCCGTGGGCGCCGACCGGCAACCACGAGCCTCCAAGGGGTCTGCGGCTCCGATAACCGGGGAGCAGACAGGCTCTGGTCTTGCGGCGAAGCCGGATAGAAGGCGCCGCAAGACATCGCGAAGAAAAAAGAAGAAGGGCCCGAGAGCTCCCGCAACCGCGGCCGTAACGGTCACGATTGCGGGAAAAGAGGGCAGTGGCCTGACCTACGCCCGGGTGATGGGCGAGGCGAGGGAGAAGATCTCCCTCCAGGACCTCGGCATCGCGGGGTCGAGACTCAGGCCATCAATGATGGGGGGTCTCGTAATAGAGATTCCTGGGAAAGACCGCCTATCCAAAGCTCGGCTGTTAGCCGAGCGGATGAAGGACTTATTTAAGGAGAAGGAGGAGGTGAGGGTCACGCAGCCCCAAAAGACCGCGGAGTTGAGGGTCCGGGGCCTCGACGTGGCCACCACCTCCAAAGACGTCTCCCTGGCGATCGCCGCGGCGACGGGATGCCTGGAGGAGCTCGTTAGAGTGGGTGAGATCCGGCGCAGCTCGGACATTGGCCCAGGCTCAGCCTGGGTCTGCTGCCCGGTCTCGGTGGCCAGCAAACTGGCCAGAGCAGAAAAGCTGCAAATCGGGTGGAGCAGAGTCAAGGTGGAGACTCTTAAGGCTCGACCCGTGTTTTGTTTCCGGTGTCTCGGACATGGGCATGTCCGGGCCCGGTGCAAGGCAGCGATTGACCGAAGCACCGCATGCTACCGCTGCGGTGAACTCGGTCATAGCGCGAAGGGGTGCACGGCGCAACCCAAATGCCTGGCTTGCGCCGATCTGGGTTTGCCAGCCGCGCACCGAATGGGAGGTAGAGGGTGTAAACCCAAACCTCCCTCGAGAAGGAAAGAGGACGTGCCGCTTGCGGAGAGGATAGCCACGGCTTCCTCGAAGCAAGCGTCGACGAAGGCGAAAAAGCCCAGTATACCCGCGGCGAAGCGAGTCCCTGCTGGGCCAACAACAGCATCGTCCTCTGGCCGGCAGAAACCGGCCAGTTGTAGGGAGGAAGATGAGATGGAGACCGACACTTAGCCGGTCTCGTAGACCACCATCCTCAATTCGGAGGATGGAGTAAATCCCACAGTCAAGTGGGATTTACGGGGACTGCAGATCCACAAGTCGGGGGACTTGTGGGTCATTGCACGTAGTCCCCCGTGAGGAGGGGAGTGTGGCGCGACACCCACCTCCCCTCAGGAGGAGTGAGACAAACGTCTCCCTCCTCGCGAGTAGGGCGCGAGTCAACGCGCAGCCTGAGATGCTCTCGGACGTCATGCTTTAGCGGTTCCCGAGAGCATCTCGCAAGGCCGAGTGTCGCCGTCTGGTTTTTAGTGGGTCGGGGGTCGCTTACACCCCCAGCCCCACATAACCCACCTTGCCTCCCCCGAGGCGGGTGGGTATGCGGTTGCGCATTTTCCAGACGAAAAAAAAAAAAAAAAAAAAAAAAAAAAAAAAGGTTAGGTTAGGTTAGGTTAGGTTAGGTTAGGTTAGGTTAGGTTAGGTTAGGTTAGGTTAGGTTAGGTTAGGTTAGGTTAGGTTAGGTTAGGTTAGGTTCTCTCCCGTCGGTCGCCACCTTGTCGTGGTGGGAGGGCTCACCCAGTACACTGTCGTACTGGGTGCCAAGAGCGACCAGTACCAAGATTTCTTGGTACAAGGCCTTTCCATGCTTGGAAAGGCGGTGTGTGTGTGTGTGTGGATGAATGAATGAGGGCAGGACGGGCTCTTTAGGGTTGGTACCCAACCGTCCTATGGGTGGGATCCCCAGAGAATAAAGCCAAACTTTATTTACTTATATGATGGACACTAATAAAGAGCAGAAGGTTACCGTCGCAGCGGGGTCGGATACCGCAGCGGCCGGTGGGAGAGGCTGTATTGTCCCGGCAGCCTCCTCATCGTCATCATACGTCGGGCCTCCACGGGAGTTGGAAACGAGCTCCCGTGGTGAAATGGCGATCCGTTTCACCAAGAGTGGTCCTAAAGCCGTACAGCTGAAGGGTAAGCCTGGGGCTAAGGCTAGTCCTAAGGCTGGCACCTCACAGCCAACCGTCCGGCTAACAAGGGTGGACCGAGGCGGAAAGATCTCCGCAAGTACCGCTCCCTCTACCAAAAGGGAGAGCGAGAGACAGACCACCACTGCGGCGACGAGGCAGGCTCATGTCTCCCCGGACCCGCAGTGGGAGCATTCTTCCTCCTTCTCCTCATCCTCGGACGAGGAGGAGGTAATGGACGTGGACGTGGAGGAGGTCCTCGAAGACCAGAGGAAGGCAACGGAGGCAGTGGAAAGAGGCCGAGGTAGGCCTCCAACCACACAAGAATACACCGGCATGACGGCGGCCCGTGCCGATCGTCTCGCCATCTTAGAGAAGGAGGTGCGTCTAAAAGAGGCTTTATACGTCTTGGACGTGAATGCTCCGCCCAAGCGTACCAGGGGAAGGGACAGCCTTCCCACGGAGGAGGAACTGATGGCTGCGTTTCAAGCGCAGAAAACATCGGAGATCTACGCGAAGGCCTGTCGGCACCTTATGGCTGTCGACAAGACCTCCGATGTATCGAAGGGGCTGCAGTCGACCCTTAGCACGGCGCTAAGGAGAGCGGCGCGGGAGGTCACTGTAGCCCTGAGCGTCCTGATGGAGAGAGCGCGCAGCGCCTCGGAGGAACCAGTTCCTTCGCAGGAACTCAGCGCCCTGAAAGCTTACGCCCAGACGCTCAAGAGTGGTAAGGAGAAGGCGGACGCCGAGATCGATGATCTCAAGAGGTCGCTCGCGGCAGCCAAAGCAGAGCTGGCCACTGCGAGGGCATCCGTCTCTCCGTCGCGTCGACCCCCTGCTCTGAAGCGCAAGCTCAGAAACAGGGACGTCGACATGGAGAAGGAGGAGGACTCCGACCCGCCTGCACGGGACTCGGAGTGGTGCCCGAACATTCCGGCACCAAGCTCTGCTCTGAGAACAGTGGACAGGGGGACCTCCCCCTGCCCAACCGTAGTGGAGGACAACGCGGCCTCTAGTGGGCTTAGCCCACAAGAGGTTGAGGCTCTTCTGTGCAGGATCACAGAGTTAAAGCAGGAAGTCGACAACACGCGGGCCGAGATGGCGGAAGTCCTGGACTCCTCCATCTCGGCAATGCAAAAATGTCGGGACGAGAATAGGGAGCTGCGTGGTCAGCTAGAACTCCGGGGGAGGAATAAACCTCCATCTACCGGGGTTCTGCGGGTGGGTAACGTTGCTGGGGGTCCGTCATCTTCTGTGAAGGGGGGCGGATCTTCGGTGGTGAAGGACTGTAATGGCTCGGGGGGAAACACGAACGAACTATGGTCGAAGGTTGTGGGGAGGAAGTCCGCGGGCGCCGATAAGCGCCTACCGCGGGCTTCCAAGGGGCCTGCGGCTCCGCTAGCCGGAGAGCAGGCGGGTGCAGGTCAAGCGGCGAAGCCTGACAGGAAGCGCCGCAAGACTGCAAAAAGAAAAAAGAAGAAGGGTCCACGAGCTCCCGCAACCGCGGCCGTAACGGTCACGATTGCGGGAAAGGAGGGCAGTGACCTGACCTACGCCCGGGTGATGGGCGAGGCGAGGGAGAAGATCTCCCTCCAAGACCTTGGCATTGCAGGGTCAAGGCTCAGGCCATCAATGATGGGGGGTCTCGTAATAGAGATTCCTGGGAAAGACCGCCTATCCAAAGCTCGGCAGCTGGCCGAGCGGATGAAGGACTTGTTTAAGGAGAAGGAGGAGGTGAGGGTCACGCAGCCCCAAAAGACCGCGGAGTTGAGGGTCCGGGGCCTCGACGTGGCCACCACCTCCAAAGACGTCTCCCTGGCGATCGCTGCGGCGACGGGATGCCTGGAGGAGCTCGTTAGAGTGGGTGAGATCCGGCGCAGCTCGGACATTGGCCCAGGCTCAGCCTGGGTCTGCTGCCCGGTCTCGGTGGCCAGCAAATTGGCCAGAGCAGAAAAGCTGCAAATCGGGTGGAGCAGAGTCAAGGTGGAGACTCTGAAGGCTCGACCCGTTTTTTGTTTCCGGTGCCTCGGACACGGTCACGTCCGAGCCCGGTGCAAAGCGGCAGTGGACCGCAGCACCGCCTGTTACCGGTGCGGGGAGCTGGGCCACAGTGCCAAGGGGTGCACGGCGCAACCCAAATGCCTGGCTTGCGCCGATCTGGGTTTGTCAGCCGCGCACCGACTGGGTGGCAGAGGGTGCAAACCCAAACCACCCGCGAGGCGGATGGAGGATGTGCCGCTTGCGGAGAGATTGGCCACGGCCGCTCCCTCAAAGCAAGCGTCGAGGAAGGCGAAAAAGCCCGGTACACTCGCGGCGAAGCGAGTCCCTGCCGGGCCATCAGCAGCATCATCCTCTGGCCAGCAGAAACTGGCCAGTGTTAGGGAGGAGGCGGTAGCGATGGAGACCGACACTTAGTCGGCCTCGTAGACCACCATCCTCAGTTCGGAGGATGGAGTAAATCCCACAGACAAGTGGGATTTACGGGGACTGCAGATCCACAAGTCGGGGGACTTGTGGGTCATTGCACGTAGTCCCCCGTGAGGAGGAGAGCGTGGCGCGACACCCACCTCTCCTCATGAGGAGTGAGACAAACGTCTCCCTCCTCGCGAGTAGGGCGCGAGTCAACGCGCAGCCTGAGATGCTCTCGGACGTAATGCCTCTAGCGGTTCCCGAGAACATCTCGCAAGGCCGAGTGTCGCCGTCTGGTTTTTAGTGGGTCGGGGGTCGTTTATACCCCCAGCCCCACATAACCCACCTTGCCTCCCCCGAGGCGGGTGGGTATGCGGTTGCGCATTTTCCAGACGTTAAAAAAAAAAAAAAAAAGGTTAGGTTAGGTTAGGTTAGGTTAGGTTAGGTTAGGTTAGGTTAGGTTAGGTTAGGTTAGGTTAGGTTAGGTTAGGTTAGGTTAGGTTAGGTTAGGTTAGGTTAGGTTAGGTTAGGTTAGGTTAGGTTAGGTTAGGTTAGGTTAGGTTAGGTTAGGTTAGGTTAGGTTAGGTTAGGTTAGGTTAGGTTAGGTTAGGTTAGGTTAGGTTAGGTTAGGTTAGGTTAGGTTAGGTTAGGTTAGGTTAGGTTAGGTTAGGTTAGGTTAGGTTAGGTTAGGTTAGGTTAGGTTAGGTTAGGTTAGGTTAGGTTAGGTTAGGTTAGGTTAGGTTAGGTTAGGTTAGGTTAGGTTAGGTTAGGTTAGGTTAGGTTAGGTTAGGTTAGGTTAGGTTAGGTTAGGTTAGGTTAGGTTAGGTTAGGTTAGGTTAGGTTAGGTTAGGTTAGGTTAGGTTAGGTTAGGTTAGGTTAGGTTAGGTTAGGTTAGGTTAGGTTAGGTTAGGTTAGGTTAGGTTAGGTTAGGTTAGGTTAGGTTAGGTTAGGTTAGGTTAGGTTAGGTTAGGTTAGGTTAGGTTAGGTTAGGTTAGGTTAGGTTAGGTTAGGTTAGGTTAGGTTAGGTTAGGTTAGGTTAGGTTAGGTTAGGTTAGGTTAGGTTAGGTTAGGTTAGGTTAGGTTAGGTTAGGTTAGGTTAGGTTAGGTTAGGTTAGGTTAGGTTAGGTTAGGTTAGGTTAGGTTAGGTTAGGTTAGGTTAGGTTAGGTTAGGTTAGGTTAGGTTAGGTTAGGTTAGGTTAGGTTAGGTTAGGTTAGGTTAGGTTAGGTTAGGTTAGGTTAGGTTAGGTTAGGTTAGGTTAGGTTAGGTTAGGTTAGGTTAGGTTAGGTTAGGTTAGGTTAGGTTAGGTTAGGTTAGGTTAGGTTAGGTTAGGTTAGGTTAGGTTAGGTTAGGTTAGGTTAGGTTAGGTTAGGTTAGGTTAGGTTAGGTTAGGTTAGGTTAGGTTAGGTTAGGTTAGGTTAGGTTAGGTTAGGTTAGGTTAGGTTAGGTTAGGTTAGGTTAGGTTAGGTTAGGTTAGGTTAGGTTAGGTTAGGTTAGGTTAGGTTAGGTTAGGTTAGGTTAGGTTAGGTTAGGTTAGGTTAGGTTAGGTTAGGTTAGGTTAGGTTAGGTTAGGTTAGGTTAGGTTAGGTTAGGTTAGGTTAGGTTAGGTTAGGTTAGGTTAGGTTAGGTTAGGTTAGGTTAGGTTAGGTTAGGTTAGGTTAGGTTAGGTTAGGTTAGGTTAGGTTAGGTTAGGTTAGGTTAGGTTAGGTTAGGTTAGGTTAGGTTAGGTTAGGTTAGGTTAGGTTAGGTTAGGTTAGGTTAGGTTAGGTTAGGTTAGGTTAGGTTAGGTTAGGTTAGGTTAGGTTAGGTTAGGTTAGGTTAGGTTAGGTTAGGTTAGGTTAGGTTAGGTTAGGTTAGGTTAGGTTAGGTTAGGTTAGGTTAGGTTAGGTTAGGTTAGGTTAGGTTAGGTTAGGTTAGGTTAGGTTAGGTTAGGTTAGGTTAGGTTAGGTTAGGTTAGGTTAGGTTAGGTTAGGTTAGGTTAGGTTAGGTTAGGTTAGGTTAGGTTAGGTTAGGTTAGGTTAGGTTAGGTTAGGTTAGGTTAGGTTAGGTTAGGTTAGGTTAGGTTAGGTTAGGTTAGGTTAGGTTAGGTTAGGTTAGGTTAGGTTAGGTTAGGTTAGGTTAGGTTAGGTTAGGTTAGGTTAGGTTAGGTTAGGTTAGGTTAGGTTAGGTTAGGTTAGGTTAGGTTAGGTTAGGTTAGGTTAGGTTAGGTTAGGTTAGGTTAGGTTAGGTTAGGTTAGGTTAGGTTAGGTTAGGTTAGGTTAGGTTAGGTTAGGTTAGGTTAGGTTAGGTTAGGTTAGGTTAGGTTAGGTTAGGTTAGGTTAGGTTAGGTTAGGTTAGGTTAGGTTAGGTTAGGTTAGGTTAGGTTAGGTTAGGTTAGGTTAGGTTAGGTTAGGTTAGGTTAGGTTAGGTTAGGTTAGGTTAGGTTAGGTTAGGTTAGGTTAGGTTAGGTTAGGTTAGGTTAGGTTAGGTTAGGTTAGGTTAGGTTAGGTTAGGTTAGGTTAGGTTAGGTTAGGTTAGGTTAGGTTAGGTTAGGTTAGGTTAGGTTAGGTTAGGTTAGGTTAGGTTAGGTTAGGTTAGGTTAGGTTAGGTTAGGTTAGGTTAGGTTAGGTTAGGTTAGGTTAGGTTAGGTTAGGTTAGGTTAGGTTAGGTTAGGTTAGGTTAGGTTAGGTTAGGTTAGGTTAGGTTAGGTTAGGTTAGGTTAGGTTAGGTTAGGTTAGGTTAGGTTAGGTTAGGTTAGGTTAGGTTAGGTTAGGTTAGGTTAGGTTAGGTTAGGTTAGGTTAGGTTAGGTTAGGTTAGGTTAGGTTAGGTTAGGTTAGGTTAGGTTAGGTTAGGTTAGGTTAGGTTAGGTTAGGTTAGGTTAGGTTAGGTTAGGTTAGGTTAGGTTAGGTTAGGTTAGGTTAGGTTAGGTTAGGTTAGGTTAGGTTAGGTTAGGTTAGGTTAGGTTAGGTTAGGTTAGGTTAGGTTAGGTTAGGTTAGGTTAGGTTAGGTTAGGTTAGGTTAGGTTAGGTTAGGTTAGGTTAGGTTAGGTTAGGTTAGGTTAGGTTAGGTTAGGTTAGGTTAGGTTAGGTTAGGTTAGGTTAGGTTAGGTTAGGTTAGGTTAGGTTAGGTTAGGTTAGGTTAGGTTAGGTTAGGTTAGGTTAGGTTAGGTTAGGTTAGGTTAGGTTAGGTTAGGTTAGGTTAGGTTAGGTTAGGTTAGGTTAGGTTAGGTTAGGTTAGGTTAGGTTAGGTTAGGTTAGGTTAGGTTAGGTTAGGTTAGGTTAGGTTAGGTTAGGTTAGGTTAGGTTAGGTTAGGTTAGGTTAGGTTAGGTTAGGTTAGGTTAGGTTAGGTTAGGTTAGGTTAGGTTAGGTTAGGTTAGGTTAGGTTAGGTTAGGTTAGGTTAGGTTAGGTTAGGTTAGGTTAGGTTAGGTTAGGTTAGGTTAGGTTAGGTTAGGTTAGGTTAGGTTAGGTTAGGTTAGGTTAGGTTAGGTTAGGTTAGGTTAGGTTAGGTTAGGTTAGGTTAGGTTAGGTTAGGTTAGGTTAGGTTAGGTTAGGTTAGGTTAGGTTAGGTTAGGTTAGGTTAGGTTAGGTTAGGTTAGGTTAGGTTAGGTTAGGTTAGGTTAGGTTAGGTTAGGTTAGGTTAGGTTAGGTTAGGTTAGGTTAGGTTAGGTTAGGTTAGGTTAGGTTAGGTTAGGTTAGGTTAGGTTAGGTTAGGTTAGGTTAGGTTAGGTTAGGTTAGGTTAGGTTAGGTTAGGTTAGGTTAGGTTAGGTTAGGTTAGGTTAGGTTAGGTTAGGTTAGGTTAGGTTAGGTTAGGTTAGGTTAGGTTAGGTTAGGTTAGGTTAGGTTAGGTTAGGTTAGGTTAGGTTAGGTTAGGTTAGGTTAGGTTAGGTTAGGTTAGGTTAGGTTAGGTTAGGTTAGGTTAGGTTAGGTTAGGTTAGGTTAGGTTAGGTTAGGTTAGGTTAGGTTAGGTTAGGTTAGGTTAGGTTAGGTTAGGTTAGGTTAGGTTAGGTTAGGTTAGGTTAGGTTAGGTTAGGTTAGGTTAGGTTAGGTTAGGTTAGGTTAGGTTAGGTTAGGTTAGGTTAGGTTAGGTTAGGTTAGGTTAGGTTAGGTTAGGTTAGGTTAGGTTAGGTTAGGTTAGGTTAGGTTAGGTTAGGTTAGGTTAGGTTAGGTTAGGTTAGGTTAGGTTAGGTTAGGTTAGGTTAGGTTAGAGTTAGGTTAGGTTAGGTTAGGTTAGGTTAGGTTAGGTTAGGTTAGGTTAGGTTAGGTTAGGTTAGGTTAGGTTAGGTTAGGTTAGGTTAGGTTAGGTTAGGTTAGGTTAGGTTAGGTTAGGTTAGGTTAGGTTAGGTTAGGTTAGGTTAGGTTAGGTTAGGTTAGGTTAGGTTAGGTTAGGTTAGGTTAGGTT